>NC_037291.2:7392095-7504660 GCF_000002775.5 Populus trichocarpa | reverse complement strand
TCCAGTCGGCAAGACCTCAGAAACAGATCGAAATGGCCATAACTTTTGGTATGATTGTTAAATCGTGCTAAATGTCTATACGAGTTTCTAGAGGCCGTTTTCCTTAGTTTGCTTTGGATTCCCTACTAGATGACGAGGAGGTCTGGTCGGCCAGCCTTGAGTAACTTGTCAAAAGGGTCATAACGTTTTATCCAACCGTTGGATCGCGTTTTAAATTTTACACGAGTTTCGGAGGCCGTTTTCTTATGGTTGCTTTGGAATCGCTACTCGGTGAAGAGGAGGTCTGGTCGGCTAGACTTGTGTAGCGTCTCAAAGAGCCATAAATTTTGATCCGACGGTTTGATCACGCTCAAATTTTTACAAGAGTTTTTGGAGGCTGTTTTCATTGGGGTTGTTGAGGAATCGCTACTCGGTGACGAAGGTCCAGTCGGCAAGACCTCAGAAACAGATCGAAATGGCCATAACTTTTGGTATGACCGTTGGATCGTACTAAAATGTCTACACGAGTTTCTAGAGGCTTTTCCTTAGGGTTGCTTTGGATTCCCTACTAGATGACGAGGGGGTCTGGTCGGCAGCCTTGAGTAACTTGTCAAAAGGTCATAACGTTTTATCCAACCGTTGGATCGCGTTTAAATTTTACACGAGTTTCCGGAGGCCGTTTTCCTTATGGTTGCTTTGGAATCGCTACTCGGTGAAGAGGAGGTCTGGTCGGCTAGACTTGTGTAGCGTCTCAAAAGAGCCATAAATTTTGATCCGACGGTTTGATCACGCTCAAATTTTTACAAGAGTTTTTTGGAGGCTTTTTCATTGGGGTTGTTGAGAATCGCTACTCGGTGACGAGAAGGTCCAGTCGGCAAGACCTCAGAAACAGATCGAAATGGCCATAACTTTGGTATGACCGTTGGATCGCGCTAAAATGTATACACGAGTTTCTAGAGGCCGTTTTCCTTAGGGCTTTGGATTCCCTACTAGATGACGAGGAGGTCTGTCGGCCAGCCTTGAACTCAAAGGGTCATAACTTTTGATCCAACCGTTGGATCGCGTTTAAATTTTTACACGAGTTTCCGGAGGCCGTTTTCCTTATGGTTGCTTTGGAATCGCTACTCGGTGAAGAGGAGGTCTGGTCGGCTAGACTTGTGTAGCGTCTCAAAAGAGCCATAAATTTTGATCCGACGGTTGATCACGCTCAAATTTTTACAAGAGTTTTTGGAGGCTGTTTTCATTGGGTTGTTGAGGAATCGCTACTCGGTTGACGAGAGGTCCAGTCGGCAAGACCTCAGAACAATCGAAATGGCCATAACTTTTGGTATGACCGTTGGATCGCGCTAAAATGTATACACGAGTTTCTAGAGGCCGTTTTCCTTAGGGTTGCTTTGGATTCCCTACTAGATGACGAGGAGGTCTGGTCGGCCAGCCTTGAGTAACTCGTCAAAAGGGTCATAACGTTTTATCCAACCGTTGGATCGCGTTTAAATTTTTACACGAGTTTCCGGAGGCCGTTTTTCCTTATGGTTGCTTTGGAATCGCTACCGGTGAAGAGGAGGTCTGGTCGGCTAGACTTGTGTAGGCGTCTCAAAAGAGCCATAAATTTTGATCCGACGGTTTGATCACGCTCAAATTTTACAAGAGTTTTTGGAGGCTGTTTTCATTGGGGTTGTTGAGGAATCGCTACTCGGTGACGAGAAGGTCCAGTCGGCAAGACCTCAGAAACAGATCGAAATGGCCATAACTTTGGTATGACCGTTGGATCGCGCTAAATGTATACACGAGTTTCTAGAGGCCGTTTTCGTTAGGGTTGCTTTGGATTCCCTACTAGATGACGAGGAGGTCTGGTCGGCCAGCCTTGAGAAACAGGTCAAAAGGGTCATAACTTTTGATCCAACCGTTGGATCGCGTTTAAATTTTTACACGAGTTTCCGGAGGCCGTTTTCTTATGGTTGCTTTGGAATCGCTACTCGGTGAAGAGGAGGTCTGGTCGGCTAGACTTGTGTAGCGTCTCAAAAGAGCCATAAATTTTGATCCGACGGTTTGATCACGCTCAAATTTTTACAAGAGTTTTTGGAGGCTGTTTTCATTGGGGTTGTTGAGGAATCGCTACTCGGTGACGAGAAGGTCCAGTCGGCAAGACCTCAGAAACAGATCGAAATGGCCATAACTTTTGGTATGACCGTTGGATCGCGCTAAAATGTATACACGAGTTTCTAGAGGCCGTTTTCCTTAGGGTTGCTTTGGATTCCCTACTAGATGACGAGGAGGTCTGGTCGGCCAGCCTTGAGTAACTCGTCAAAAGGGTCATAACGTTTTATCCAACCGTTGGATCGCGTTTAAATTTTTACACGAGTTTCCGGAGGCCGTTTTCCTTATGGTTGCTTTGGAATCGCTACTCGGTGAAGAGGAGGTCTGGTCGGCTAGACTTGTGTAGCGTCTCAAAAGAGCCATAAATTTTGATCCGACGGTTTGATCACGCTCAAATTTTTACAAGAGTTTTTGGAGGCTGTTTTCATTGGGGTTGTTGAGGAATCGCTACTCGGTGACGAGAAGGTCCAGTCGGCAAGACCTCAGAAACAGATCGAAATGGCCATAACTTTTGGTATGACCGTTGGATCGCGCTAAAATGTATACACGAGTTTCTAGAGGCCGTTTTCCTTAGGGTTGCTTTGGATTCCCTACTAGATGACGAGGAGGTCTGGTCGGCCAGCCTTGAGTAACTCGTCAAAAGGGTCATAACGTTTTATCCAACCGTTGGATCGCGTTTAAATTTTTACACGAGTTTCCGGAGGCCGTTTTCCTTATGGTTGCTTTGGAATCGCTACTCGGTGAAGAGGAGGTCTGGTCGGCTAGACTTGTGTAGCGTCTCAAAAGAGCCATAAATTTTGATCCGACGGTTTGATCACGCTCAAATTTTTACAAGAGTTTTTGGAGGCTGTTTTCATTGGGGTTGTTGAGGAATCGCTACTCGGTGACGAGAAGGTCCAGTCGGCAAGACCTCAGAAACAGATCGAAATGGCCATAACTTTTGGTATGACCGTTGGATCGCGCTAAATGTATACACGAGTTTCTAGAGGCCGTTTTCCTTAGGGTTGCTTTGGATTCCCTACTAGATGACGAGGAGGTCTGGTCGGCCAGCCTTGAGTAACTCGTCAAAAGGGTCATAACGTTTTAATCCAACCGTTGGATCGCGTTTAAATTTTTACACGAGTTTCCGGAGGCCGTTTTCCTTATGGTTGCTTTGGAATCGCTACTCGGTGAAGAGGAGGTCTGGTCGGCTAGACTTGTGTAGCGTCTCAAAAGAGCCATAAATTTTGATCCGACGGTTTGATCACGCTCAAATTTTTACAAGAGTTTTTGGAGGCTGTTTTCATTGGGGTTGTTGAGGAATCGCTACTCGGTGACGAGAAGGTCCAGTCGGCAAGACCTCAGAAACAGATCGAAATGGCCATAACTTTTGGTATGACCGTTGGATCGCGCTAAAATGTATACACGAGTTTCTAGAGGCCGTTTTCCTTAGTGTTGCTTTGGATTCCCTACTAGATGACGAGGAGGTCTGGTCGGCCAGCCTTGAGTAACTGGTCAAAAGGGTCATAACGTTTTATCCAACCGTTGGATCGCGTTTAAATTTTTACACGAGTTTCCGGAGGCCGTTTTCCTTATGGTTGCTTTGGAATCGCTACTCGGTGAAGAGGAGGTCTGGTCGGCTAGACTTGTGTAGCGTCTCAAAAGAGCCATAAATTTTGATCCGACGGTTTGATCACGCTCAAATTTTTACAAGAGTTTTTGGAGGCTGTTTTCATTGGGGTTGTTGAGGAATCGCTACTCGGTGACGAGAAGGTCCAGTCGGCAAGACCTCAGAAACAGATCGAAATGGCCATAACTTTTGGTATGACCGTTGGATCGCGCTAAAATGTATACACGAGTTTCTAGAGGCCGTTTTCCTTAGGGTTGCTTTGGATTCCCTACTAGATGACGAGGAGGTCTGGTCGGCCAGCCTTGAGTAACTCGTCAAAAGGGTCATAACGTTTTATCCAACCGTTGGATCGCGTTTAAATTTTTACACGAGTTTCCGGAGGCCGTTTTCCTTATGGTTGCTTTGGAATCGCTACTCGGTGAAGAGGAGGTCTGGTCGGCTAGACTTGTGTAGCGTCTCAAAAGAGCCATAAATTTTGATCCGACGGTTTGATCACGCTCAAATTTTTACAAGAGTTTTTGGAGGCTGTTTTCATTGGGGTTGTTGAGGAATCGCTACTCGGTGACGAGAAGGTCCAGTCGGCAAGACCTCAGAAACAGATCGAAATGGCCATAACTTTTGGTATGACCGTTGGATCGCGCTAAAATGTATACACGAGTTTCTAGAGGCCGTTTTCCTTAGGGTTGCTTTGGATTCCCTACTAGATGACGAGGAGGTCTGGTCGGCCAGCCTTGAGTAACTCGGTCAAAAGGGTCATAACGTTTTATCCAACCGTTGGATCGCGTTTAAATTTTTACACGAGTTTCCGGAGGCCGTTTTCCTTATGGTTGCTTTGGAATCGCTACTCGGTGAAGAGGAGGTCTGGTCGGCTAGACTTGTGTAGCGTCTCAAAAGAGCCATAAATTTTGATCCGACGGTTTGATCACGCTCAAATTTTTACAAGAGTTTTTGGAGGCTGTTTTCATTGGGGTTGTTGAGGAATCGCTACTCGGTGACGAGAAGGTCCAGTCGGCAAGACCTCAGAAACAGATCGAAATGGCCATAACTTTTGGTATGACCGTTGGAATCGCGCTAAAATGTATACACGAGTTTCTAGAGGCCGTTTTCCTTAGGGTTGCTTTGGATTCCCTACTAGATGACGAGGAGGTCTGGTCGGCCAGCCTTGAGTAACTCGTCAAAAGGGTCATAACGTTTTATCCAACCGTTGGATCGCGTTTAAATTTTTACACGAGTTTCCGGAGGCCGTTTTCCTTATGGTTGCTTTGGAATCGCTACTCGGTGAAGAGGAGGTCTGGTCGGCTAGACTTGTGTAGCGTCTCAAAAGAGCCATAAATTTTGATCCGACGGTTTGATCACGCTCAAATTTTTACAAGAGTTTTTGGAGGCTGTTTTCATTGGGGTTGTTGAGGAATCGCTACTCGGTGACGAGAAGGTCCAGTCGGCAAGACCTCAGAAACAGATCGAAATGGCCATAACTTTTGGTATGACCGTTGGAATCGCGCTAAAATGTATACACGAGTTTCTAGAGGCCGTTTTCCTTAGGGTTGCTTTGGATTCCCTACTAGATGACGAGGAGGTCTGGTCGGCCAGCCTTGAGTAACTTGTCAAAAGGGTCATAACGTTTTATCCAACCGTTGGATCGCGTTTAAATTTTTACACGAGTTTCCGGAGGCCGTTTTCCTTATGGTTGCTTTGGAATCGCTACTCGGTGAAGAGGAGGTCTGGTCGGCTAGACTTGTGTAGCGTCTCAAAAGAGCCATAAATTTTGATCCGACGGTTTGATCACGCTCAAATTTTTACAAGAGTTTTTGGAGGCTGTTTTCATTGGGGTTGTTGAGGAATCGCTACTCGGTGACGAGAAGGTCCAGTCGGCAAGACCTCAGAAACAGATCGAAATGGCCATAACTTTTGGTATGACCGTTGGAATCGCGCTAAAATGTATACACGAGTTTCTAGAGGCCGTTTTCCTTAGGGTTGCTTTGGATTCCCTACTAGATGACGAGGAGGTCTGGTCGGCCAGCCTTGAGTAACTAGGTCAAAAGGGTCATAACGTTTTATCCAACCGTTGGATCGCGTTTAAATTTTTACACGAGTTTCCGGAGGCCGTTTTCCTTATGGTTGCTTTGGAATCGCTACTCGGTGAAGAGGAGGTCTGGTCGGCTAGACTTGTGTAGCGTCTCAAAAGAGCCATAAATTTTGATCCGACGGTTTGATCACGCTCAAATTTTTACAAGAGTTTTTGGAGGCTGTTTTCATTGGGGTTGTTGAGGAATCGCTACTCGGTGACGAGAAGGTCCAGTCGGCAAGACCTCAGAAACAGATCGAAATGGCCATAACTTTTGGTATGACCGTTGGATCGCGCTAAAATGTATACACGAGTTTCTAGAGGCCGTTTTCCTTAGGGTTGCTTTGGATTCCCTACTAGATGACGAGGAGGTCTGGTCGGCCAGCCTTGAGTAACTCGTCAAAAGGGTCATAACGTTTTATCCAACCGTTGGATCGCGTTTAAATTTTTACACGAGTTTCCGGAGGCCGTTTTCCTTATGGTTGCTTTGGAATCGCTACTCGGTGAAGAGGAGGTCTGGTCGGCTAGACTTGTGTAGCGTCTCAAAAGAGCCATAAATTTTGATCCGACGGTTTGATCACGCTCAAATTTTTACAAGAGTTTTTGGAGGCTGTTTTCATTGGGGTTGTTGAGGAATCGCTACTCGGTGACGAGAAGGTCCAGTCGGCAAGACCTCAGAAACAGATCGAAATGGCCATAACTTTTGGTATGACCGTTGGATCGCGCTAAAATGTATACACGAGTTTCTAGAGGCCGTTTTCCTTAGGGTTGCTTTGGATTCCCTACTAGATGACGAGGAGGTCTGGTCGGCCAGCCTTGAGTAACTCGTCAAAAGGGTCATAACGTTTTATCCAACCGTTGGATCGCGTTTAAATTTTTACACGAGTTTCCGGAGGCCGTTTTCCTTATGGTTGCTTTGGAATCGCTACTCGGTGAAGAGGAGGTCTGGTCGGCTAGACTTGTGTAGCGTCTCAAAAGAGCCATAAATTTTGATCCGACGGTTTGATCACGCTCAAATTTTTACAAGAGTTTTTGGAGGCTGTTTTCATTGGGGTTGTTGAGGAATCGCTACTCGGTGACGAGAAGGTCCAGTCGGCAAGACCTCAGAAACAGATCGAAATGGCCATAACTTTTGGTATGACCGTTGGATCGCGCTAAAATGTATACACGAGTTTCTAGAGGCCGTTTTCCTTAGGGTTGCTTTGGATTCCCTACTAGATGACGAGGAGGTCTGGTCGGCCAGCCTTGAGTAACTTGTCAAAAGGGTCATAACGTTTTATCCAACCGTTGGATCGCGTTTAAATTTTTACACGAGTTTCCGGAGGCCGTTTTCCTTATGGTTGCTTTGGAATCGCTACTCGGTGAAGAGGAGGTCTGGTCGGCTAGACTTGTGTAGCGTCTCAAAAGAGCCATAAATTTTGATCCGACGGTTTGATCACGCTCAAATTTTTACAAGAGTTTTTGGAGGCTGTTTTCATTGGGGTTGTTGAGGAATCGCTACTCGGTGACGAGAAGGTCCAGTCGGCAAGACCTCAGAAACAGATCGAAATGGCCATAACTTTTGGTATGACCGTTGGATCGCGCTAAAATGTATACACGAGTTTCTAGAGGCCGTTTTCCTTAGGGTTGCTTTGGATTCCCTACTAGATGACGAGGAGGTCTGGTCGGCCAGCCTTGAGTAACTAGGTCAAAAGGGTCATAACGTTTGATCCAACCGTTGGATCGCGTTTAAATTTTTACACGAGTTTCCGGAGGCCGTTTTCCTTATGGTTGCTTTGGAATCGCTACTCGGTGAAGAGGAGGTCTGGTCGGCTAGACTTGTGTAGCGTCTCAAAAGAGCCATAAATTTTGATCCGACGGTTTGATCACGCTCAAATTTTTACAAGAGTTTTTGGAGGCTGTTTTCATTGGGGTTGTTGAGGAATCGCTACTCGGTGACGAGAAGGTCCAGTCGGCAAGACCTCAGAAACAGATCGAAATGGCCATAACTTTTGGTATGACCGTTGGATCGCGCTAAAATGTATACACGAGTTTCTAGAGGCCGTTTTCCTTAGGGTTGCTTTGGATTCCCTACTAGATGACGAGGAGGTCTGGTCGGCCAGCCTTGAGTAACTCGTCAAAAGGGTCATAACGTTTTATCCAACCGTTGGATCGCGTTTAAATTTTTACACGAGTTTCCGGAGGCCGTTTTCCTTATGGTTGCTTTGGAATCGCTACTCGGTGAAGAGGAGGTCTGGTCGGCTAGACTTGTGTAGCGTCTCAAAAGAGCCATAAATTTTGATCCGACGGTTTGATCACGCTCAAATTTTTACAAGAGTTTTTGGAGGCTGTTTTCATTGGGGTTGTTGAGGAATCGCTACTCGGTGACGAGAAGGTCCAGTCGGCAAGACCTCAGAAACAGATCGAAATGGCCATAACTTTTGGTATGACCGTTGGAATCGCGCTAAAATGTATACACGAGTTTCTAGAGGCCGTTTTCCTTAGGGTTGCTTTGGATTCCCTACTAGATGACGAGGAGGTCTGGTCGGCCAGCCTTGAGTAACTTGTCAAAAGGGTCATAACGTTTTATCCAACCGTTGGATCGCGTTTAAATTTTTACACGAGTTTCCGGAGGCCGTTTTCCTTATGGTTGCTTTGGAATCGCTACTCGGTGAAGAGGAGGTCTGGTCGGCTAGACTTGTGTAGCGTCTCAAAAGAGCCATAAATTTTGATCCGACGGTTTGATCACGCTCAAATTTTTACAAGAGTTTTTGGAGGCTGTTTTCATTGGGGTTGTTGAGGAATCGCTACTCGGTGACGAGAAGGTCCAGTCGGCAAGACCTCAGAAACAGATCGAAATGGCCATAACTTTTGGTATGACCGTTGGATCGCGCTAAAATGTATACACGAGTTTCTAGAGGCCGTTTTCCTTAGGGTTGCTTTGGATTCCCTACTAGATGACGAGGAGGTCTGGTCGGCCAGCCTTGAGTAACTAGGTCAAAAGGGTCATAACGTTTGATCCAACCGTTGGATCGCGTTTAAATTTTTACACGAGTTTCCGGAGGCCGTTTTCCTTATGGTTGCTTTGGAATCGCTACTCGGTGAAGAGGAGGTCTGGTCGGCTAGACTTGTGTAGCGTCTCAAAAGAGCCATAAATTTTGATCCGACGGTTTGATCACGCTCAAATTTTTACAAGAGTTTTTGGAGGCTGTTTTCATTGGGGTTGTTGAGGAATCGCTACTCGGTGACGAGAAGGTCCAGTCGGCAAGACCTCAGAAACAGATCGAAATGGCCATAACTTTTGGTATGACCGTTGGAATCGCGCTAAAATGTATACACGAGTTTCTAGAGGCCGTTTTCCTTAGGGTTGCTTTGGATTCCCTACTAGATGACGAGGAGGTCTGGTCGGCCAGCCTTGAGTAACTCGTCAAAAGGGTCATAACGTTTTATCCAACCGTTGGATCGCGTTTAAATTTTTACACGAGTTTCCGGAGGCCGTTTTCCTTATGGTTGCTTTGGAATCGCTACTCGGTGAAGAGGAGGTCTGGTCGGCTAGACTTGTGTAGCGTCTCAAAAGAGCCATAAATTTTGATCCGACGGTTTGATCACGCTCAAATTTTTACAAGAGTTTTTGGAGGCTGTTTTCATTGGGGTTGTTGAGGAATCGCTACTCGGTGACGAGAAGGTCCAGTCGGCAAGACCTCAGAAACAGATCGAAATGGCCATAACTTTTGGTATGACGTTGTTAAATCGCTACTAAAATGTATACACGAGTTTCTAGAGGCCGTTTTCCTTAGGGTTGCTTTGGATTCCCTACTAGATGACGAGGAGGGTCTGGTCGGCCAGCCTTGAGTAACTTGTCAAAAGGGTCATAACGTTTTATCCAACCGTTGGATCGCGTTTAAATTTTTACACGAGTTTCCGGAGGCCGTTTTCCTTATGGTTGCTTTGGAATCGCTACTCGGTGAAGAGGAGGTCTGGTCGGCTAGACTTGTGTAGCGTCTCAAAAGAGCCATAAATTTTGATCCGACGGTTTGATCACGCTCAAATTTTTACAAGAGTTTTTGGAGGCTGTTTTCATTGGGGTTGTTGAGGAATCGCTACTCGGTGACGAGAAGGTCCAGTCGGCAAGACCTCAGAAACAGATCGAAATGGCCATAACTTTTGGTATGACCGTTGGATCGCGCTAAAATGTATACACGAGTTTCTAGAGGCCGTTTTCCTTAGGGTTGCTTTGGATTCCCTACTAGATGACGAGGAGGTCTGGTCGGCCAGCCTTGAGTAACTAGGTCAAAAGGGTCATAACGTTTGATCCAACCGTTGGATCGCGTTTAAATTTTTACACGAGTTTCCGGAGGCCGTTTTCCTTATGGTTGCTTTGGAATCGCTACTCGGTGAAGAGGAGGTCTGGTCGGCTAGACTTGTGTAGCGTCTCAAAAGAGCCATAAATTTTGATCCGACGGTTTGATCACGCTCAAATTTTTACAAGAGTTTTTGGAGGCTGTTTTCATTGGGGTTGTTGAGGAATCGCTACTCGGTGACGAGAAGGTCCAGTCGGCAAGACCTCAGAAACAGATCGAAATGGCCATAACTTTTGGTATGACCGTTGGATCGCGCTAAAATGTATACACGAGTTTCTAGAGGCCGTTTTCCTTAGGGTTGCTTTGGATTCCCTACTAGATGACGAGGAGGTCTGGTCGGCCAGCCTTGAGTAACTCGTCAAAAGGGTCATAACGTTTTATCCAACCGTTGGATCGCGTTTAAATTTTTACACGAGTTTCCGGAGGCCGTTTTCCTTATGGTTGCTTTGGAATCGCTACTCGGTGAAGAGGAGGTCTGGTCGGCTAGACTTGTGTAGCGTCTCAAAAGAGCCATAAATTTTGATCCGACGGTTTGATCACGCTCAAATTTTTACAAGAGTTTTTGGAGGCTGTTTTCATTGGGGTTGTTGAGGAATCGCTACTCGGTGACGAGAAGGTCCAGTCGGCAAGACCTCAGAAACAGATCGAAATGGCCATAACTTTTGGTATGACCGTTGGATCGCGCTAAAATGTATACACGAGTTTCTAGAGGCCGTTTTCCTTAGGGTTGCTTTGGATTCCCTACTAGATGACGAGGAGGTCTGGTCGGCCAGCCTTGAGTAACTCGTCAAAAGGGTCATAACGTTTTATCCAACCGTTGGATCGCGTTTAAATTTTTACACGAGTTTCCGGAGGCCGTTTTCCTTATGGTTGCTTTGGAATCGCTACTCGGTGAAGAGGAGGTCTGGTCGGCTAGACTTGTGTAGCGTCTCAAAAGAGCCATAAATTTTGATCCGACGGTTTGATCACGCTCAAATTTTTACAAGAGTTTTTGGAGGCTGTTTTCATTGGGGTTGTTGAGGAATCGCTACTCGGTGACGAGAAGGTCCAGTCGGCAAGACCTCAGAAACAGATCGAAATGGCCATAACTTTTGGTATGACCGTTGGAATCGCGCTAAAATGTATACACGAGTTTCTAGAGGCCGTTTTCCTTAGGGTTGCTTTGGATTCCCTACTAGATGACGAGGAGGTCTGGTCGGCCAGCCTTGAGTAACTTGTCAAAAGGGTCATAACGTTTTATCCAACCGTTGGATCGCGTTTAAATTTTTACACGAGTTTCCGGAGGCCGTTTTCCTTATGGTTGCTTTGGAATCGCTACTCGGTGAAGAGGAGGTCTGGTCGGCTAGACTTGTGTAGCGTCTCAAAAGAGCCATAAATTTTGATCCGACGGTTTGATCACGCTCAAATTTTTACAAGAGTTTTTGGAGGCTGTTTTCATTGGGGTTGTTGAGGAATCGCTACTCGGTGACGAGAAGGTCCAGTCGGCAAGACCTCAGAAACAGATCGAAATGGCCATAACTTTTGGTATGACCGTTGGATCGCGCTAAAATGTATACACGAGTTTCTAGAGGCCGTTTTCCTTAGGGTTGCTTTGGATTCCCTACTAGATGACGAGGAGGTCTGGTCGGCCAGCCTTGAGTAACTGTCAAAAGGGTCATAACGTTTTATCCAACCGTTGGATCGCGTTTAAATTTTTACACGAGTTTCCGGAGGCCGTTTTCCTTATGGTTGCTTTGGAATCGCTACTCGGTGAAGAGGAGGTCTGGTCGGCTAGACTTGTGTAGCGTCTCAAAAGAGCCATAAATTTTGATCCGACGGTTTGATCACGCTCAAATTTTTACAAGAGTTTTTGGAGGCTGTTTTCATTGGGGTTGTTGAGGAATCGCTACTCGGTGACGAGAAGGTCCAGTCGGCAAGACCTCAGAAACAGATCGAAATGGCCATAACTTTTGGTATGACCGTTGGATCGCGCTAAAATGTATACACGAGTTTCTAGAGGCCGTTTTCCTTAGGGTTGCTTTGGATTCCCTACTAGATGACGAGGAGGTCTGGTCGGCCAGCCTTGAGTAACTCGTCAAAAGGGTCATAACGTTTTATCCAACCGTTGGATCGCGTTTAAATTTTTACACGAGTTTCCGGAGGCCGTTTTCCTTATGGTTGCTTTGGAATCGCTACTCGGTGAAGAGGAGGTCTGGTCGGCTAGACTTGTGTAGCGTCTCAAAAGAGCCATAAATTTTGATCCGACGGTTTGATCACGCTCAAATTTTTACAAGAGTTTTTGGAGGCTGTTTTCATTGGGGTTGTTGAGGAATCGCTACTCGGTGACGAGAAGGTCCAGTCGGCAAGACCTCAGAAACAGATCGAAATGGCCATAACTTTTGGTATGACCGTTGGATCGCGCTAAAATGTATACACGAGTTTCTAGAGGCCGTTTTCCTTAGGGTTGCTTTGGATTCCCTACTAGATGACGAGGAGGTCTGGTCGGCCAGCCTTGAGTAACTCGTCAAAAGGGTCATAACGTTTTATCCAACCGTTGGATCGCGTTTAAATTTTTACACGAGTTTCCGGAGGCCGTTTTCCTTATGGTTGCTTTGGAATCGCTACTCGGTGAAGAGGAGGTCTGGTCGGCTAGACTTGTGTAGCGTCTCAAAAGAGCCATAAATTTTGATCCGACGGTTTGATCACGCTCAAATTTTTACAAGAGTTTTTGGAGGCTGTTTTCATTGGGGTTGTTGAGGAATCGCTACTCGGTGACGAGAAGGTCCAGTCGGCAAGACCTCAGAAACAGATCGAAATGGCCATAACTTTTGGTATGACCGTTGGAATCGCGCTAAAATGTATACACGAGTTTCTAGAGGCCGTTTTCCTTAGGGTTGCTTTGGATTCCCTACTAGATGACGAGGAGGTCTGGTCGGCCAGCCTTGAGTAACTTGTCAAAAGGGTCATAACGTTTTATCCAACCGTTGGATCGCGTTTAAATTTTTACACGAGTTTCCGGAGGCCGTTTTCCTTATGGTTGCTTTGGAATCGCTACTCGGTGAAGAGGAGGTCTGGTCGGCTAGACTTGTGTAGCGTCTCAAAAGAGCCATAAATTTTGATCCGACGGTTTGATCACGCTCAAATTTTTACAAGAGTTTTTGGAGGCTGTTTTCATTGGGGTTGTTGAGGAATCGCTACTCGGTGACGAGAAGGTCCAGTCGGCAAGACCTCAGAAACAGATCGAAATGGCCATAACTTTTGGTATGACCGTTGGATCGCGCTAAAATGTATACACGAGTTTCTAGAGGCCGTTTTCCTTAGGGTTGCTTTGGATTCCCTACTAGATGACGAGGAGGTCTGGTCGGCCAGCCTTGAGTAACTGTCAAAAGGGTCATAACGTTTTATCCAACCGTTGGATCGCGTTTAAATTTTTACACGAGTTTCCGGAGGCCGTTTTCCTTATGGTTGCTTTGGAATCGCTACTCGGTGAAGAGGAGGTCTGGTCGGCTAGACTTGTGTAGCGTCTCAAAAGAGCCATAAATTTTGATCCGACGGTTTGATCACGCTCAAATTTTTACAAGAGTTTTTGGAGGCTGTTTTCATTGGGGTTGTTGAGGAATCGCTACTCGGTGACGAGAAGGTCCAGTCGGCAAGACCTCAGAAACAGATCGAAATGGCCATAACTTTTGGTATGACCGTTGGATCGCGCTAAAATGTATACACGAGTTTCTAGAGGCCGTTTTCCTTAGGGTTGCTTTGGATTCCCTACTAGATGACGAGGAGGTCTGGTCGGCCAGCCTTGAGTAACTGTCAAAAGGGTCATAACGTTTTATCCAACCGTTGGATCGCGTTTAAATTTTTACACGAGTTTCCGGAGGCCGTTTTCCTTATGGTTGCTTTGGAATCGCTACTCGGTGAAGAGGAGGTCTGGTCGGCTAGACTTGTGTAGCGTCTCAAAAGAGCCATAAATTTTGATCCGACGGTTTGATCACGCTCAAATTTTTACAAGAGTTTTTGGAGGCTGTTTTCATTGGGGTTGTTGAGGAATCGCTACTCGGTGACGAGAAGGTCCAGTCGGCAAGACCTCAGAAACAGATCGAAATGGCCATAACTTTTGGTATGACCGTTGGATCGCGCTAAAATGTATACACGAGTTTCTAGAGGCCGTTTTCCTTAGGGTTGCTTTGGATTCCCTACTAGATGACGAGGAGGTCTGGTCGGCCAGCCTTGAGTAACTCGTCAAAAGGGTCATAACGTTTTATCCAACCGTTGGATCGCGTTTAAATTTTTACACGAGTTTCCGGAGGCCGTTTTCCTTATGGTTGCTTTGGAATCGCTACTCGGTGAAGAGGAGGTCTGGTCGGCTAGACTTGTGTAGCGTCTCAAAAGAGCCATAAATTTTGATCCGACGGTTTGATCACGCTCAAATTTTTACAAGAGTTTTTGGAGGCTGTTTTCATTGGGGTTGTTGAGGAATCGCTACTCGGTGACGAGAAGGTCCAGTCGGCAAGACCTCAGAAACAGATCGAAATGGCCATAACTTTTGGTATGACGTTGTAATCGTCGCTAAAATGTATACACGAGTTTCTAGAGGCCTGTTTTCCTTAGTGTTGCTTTGGATTCCCTACTAGATGACGAGGAGGTCTGGTCGGCCAGCCTTGAGTAACTTGTCAAAAGGGTCATAACGTTTTATCCAACCGTTGGATCGCGTTTAAATTTTTACACGAGTTTCCGGAGGCCGTTTTCCTTATGGTTGCTTTGGAATCGCTACTCGGTGAAGAGGAGGTCTGGTCGGCTAGACTTGTGTAGCGTCTCAAAAGAGCCATAAATTTTGATCCGACGGTTTGATCACGCTCAAATTTTTACAAGAGTTTTTGGAGGCTGTTTTCATTGGGGTTGTTGAGGAATCGCTACTCGGTGACGAGAAGGTCCAGTCGGCAAGACCTCAGAAACAGATCGAAATGGCCATAACTTTTGGTATGACCGTTGGATCGCGCTAAAATGTATACACGAGTTTCTAGAGGCCGTTTTCCTTAGGGTTGCTTTGGATTCCCTACTAGATGACGAGGAGGTCTGGTCGGCCAGCCTTGAGTAACTTGTCAAAAGGGTCATAACGTTTTATCCAACCGTTGGATCGCGTTTAAATTTTTACACGAGTTTCCGGAGGCCGTTTTCCTTATGGTTGCTTTGGAATCGCTACTCGGTGAAGAGGAGGTCTGGTCGGCTAGACTTGTGTAGCGTCTCAAAAGAGCCATAAATTTTGATCCGACGGTTTGATCACGCTCAAATTTTTACAAGAGTTTTTGGAGGCTGTTTTCATTGGGGTTGTTGAGGAATCGCTACTCGGTGACGAGAAGGTCCAGTCGGCAAGACCTCAGAAACAGATCGAAATGGCCATAACTTTTGGTATGACCGTTGGATCGCGCTAAAATGTATACACGAGTTTCTAGAGGCCGTTTTCCTTAGGGTTGCTTTGGATTCCCTACTAGATGACGAGGAGGTCTGGTCGGCCAGCCTTGAGTAACTCGTCAAAAGGGTCATAACGTTTTATCCAACCGTTGGATCGCGTTTAAATTTTTACACGAGTTTCCGGAGGCCGTTTTCCTTATGGTTGCTTTGGAATCGCTACTCGGTGAAGAGGAGGTCTGGTCGGCTAGACTTGTGTAGCGTCTCAAAAGAGCCATAAATTTTGATCCGACGGTTTGATCACGCTCAAATTTTTACAAGAGTTTTTGGAGGCTGTTTTCATTGGGGTTGTTGAGGAATCGCTACTCGGTGACGAGAAGGTCGAGTCGGCAAGACCTCAGAAACAGGTCGAAATGGCCATAACTTTTGGTATGACCGTTGGATCGCGCTAAATGTATACACGAGTTTCTAGAGGCCGTTTTCCTTAGGGTTGCTTTGGATTCCCTACTAGATGACGAGAGGTCTGGTCGGCCAGCCTTGAGTAACTCGTCAAAAGGGTCATAACGTTTTATCCAACCGTTGGATCGCGTTTAAATTTTTACACGAGTTTCCGGAGGCCGTTTTCCTTATGGTTGCTTTGGAATCGCTACTCGGTGAAGAGGAGGTCTGGTCGGCTAGACTTGTGTAGCGTCTCAAAAGAGCCATAAATTTTGATCCGACGGTTTGATCACGCTCAAATTTTTACAAGAGTTTTTGGAGGCTGTTTTCATTGGGGTTGTTGAGGAATCGCTACTCGGTGACGAGAAGGTCCAGTCGGCAAGACCTCAGAAACAGATCGAAATGGCCATAACTTTTGGTATGACGTTGTTAAATCGTACTAAAATGTCTACACGAGTTTCTAGAGGCTGTTTTCCTTAGTGTTGCTTTGGATTCCCTACTAGATGACGAGGAGGGTCTGGTCGGCCAGCCTTGAGTAACTTGTCAAAAGGGTCATAACGTTTTATCCAACCGTTGGATCGCGTTTAAATTTTTACACGAGTTTCCGGAGGCCGTTTTCCTTATGGTTGCTTTGGAATCGCTACTCGGTGAAGAGGAGGTCTGGTCGGCTAGACTTGTGTAGCGTCTCAAAAGAGCCATAAATTTTGATCCGACGGTTTGATCACGCTCAAATTTTTACAAGAGTTTTTGGAGGCTGTTTTCATTGGGGTTGTTGAGGAATCGCTACTCGGTGACGAGAAGGTCCAGTCGGCAAGACCTCAGAAACAGATCGAAATGGCCATAACTTTTGGTATGACCGTTGGATCGCGCTAAAATGTATACACGAGTTTCTAGAGGCCGTTTTCCTTAGGGTTGCTTTGGATTCCCTACTAGATGACGAGGAGGTCTGGTCGGCCAGCCTTGAGTAACAGGTCAAAAGGGTCATAACTTTTGATCCAACCGTTGGATCGCGTTTAAATTTTTACACGAGTTTCCGGAGGCCGTTTTCCTTATGGTTGCTTTGGAATCGCTACTCGGTGAAGAGGAGGTCTGGTCGGCTAGACTTGTGTAGCGTCTCAAAAGAGCCATAAATTTTGATCCGACGGTTTGATCACGCTCAAATTTTTACAAGAGTTTTTGGAGGCTGTTTTCATTGGGGTTGTTGAGGAATCGCTACTCGGTGACGAGAAGGTCCAGTCGGCAAGACCTCAGAAACAGATCGAAATGGCCATAACTTTTGGTATGACCGTTGGATCGCGCTAAAATGTATACACGAGTTTCTAGAGGCCGTTTTCCTTAGGGTTGCTTTGGATTCCCTACTAGATGACGAGGAGGTCTGGTCGGCCAGCCTTGAGTAACTCGTCAAAAGGGTCATAACGTTTTATCCAACCGTTGGATCGCGTTTAAATTTTTACACGAGTTTCCGGAGGCCGTTTTCCTTATGGTTGCTTTGGAATCGCTACTCGGTGAAGAGGAGGTCTGGTCGGCTAGACTTGTGTAGCGTCTCAAAAGAGCCATAAATTTTGATCCGACGGTTTGATCACGCTCAAATTTTTACAAGAGTTTTTGGAGGCTGTTTTCATTGGGGTTGTTGAGGAATCGCTACTCGGTGACGAGAAGGTCGAGTCGGCAAGACCTCAGAAACAGGTCAAAATGGCCATAACTTTTGGTATGACCGTTGGATCGCGCTAAAATGTATACACGAGTTTCTAGAGGCCGTTTTCCTTAGGGTTGCTTTGGATTCCCTACTAGATGACGAGAGGTCTGGTCGGCCAGCCTTGAGTAACTCGTCAAAAGGGTCATAACGTTTTATCCAACCGTTGGATCGCGTTTAAATTTTTACACGAGTTTCCGGAGGCCGTTTTCCTTATGGTTGCTTTGGAATCGCTACTCGGTGAAGAGGAGGTCTGGTCGGCTAGACTTGTGTAGCGTCTCAAAAGAGCCATAAATTTTGATCCGACGGTTTGATCACGCTCAAATTTTTACAAGAGTTTTTGGAGGCTGTTTTCATTGGGGTTGTTGAGGAATCGCTACTCGGTGACGAGAAGGTCGAGTCGGCAAGACCTCAGAAACAGGTCAAAATGGCCATAACTTTTGGTATGACCGTTGGAATCGCGCTAAAATGTATACACGAGTTTCTAGAGGCCGTTTTCCTTAGGGTTGCTTTGGATTCCCTACTAGATGACGAGGAGGTCTGGTCGGCCAGCCTTGAGTAACTCGTCAAAAGGGTCATAACGTTTTATCCAACCGTTGGATCGCGTTTAAATTTTTACACGAGTTTCCGGAGGCCGTTTTCCTTATGGTTGCTTTGGAATCGCTACTCGGTGAAGAGGAGGTCTGGTCGGCTAGACTTGTGTAGCGTCTCAAAAGAGCCATAAATTTTGATCCGACGGTTTGATCACGCTCAAATTTTTACAAGAGTTTTTGGAGGCTGTTTTCATTGGGGTTGTTGAGGAATCGCTACTCGGTGACGAGAAGGTCGAGTCGGCAAGACCTCAGAAACAGGATCGAAATGGCCATAACTTTTGGTATGACCGTTGGATCGCGCTAAAATGTATACACGAGTTTCTAGAGGCCGTTTTCCTTAGGGTTGCTTTGGATTCCCTACTAGATGACGAGAAGGTCTGGTCGGCCAGCCTTGAGTAACTCGTCAAAAGGGTCATAACGTTTTATCCAACCGTTGGATCGCGTTTAAATTTTTACACGAGTTTCCGGAGGCCGTTTTCCTTATGGTTGCTTTGGAATCGCTACTCGGTGAAGAGGAGGTCTGGTCGGCTAGACTTGTGTAGCGTCTCAAAAGAGCCATAAATTTTGATCCGACGGTTTGATCACGCTCAAATTTTTACAAGAGTTTTTGGAGGCTGTTTTCATTGGGGTTGTTGAGGAATCGCTACTCGGTGACGAGAAGGTCCAGTCGGCAAGACCTCAGAAACAGATCGAAATGGCCATAACTTTTGGTATGACCGTTGGAATCGCGCTAAAATGTATACACGAGTTTCTAGAGGCCGTTTTCCTTAGTGTTGCTTTGGATTCCCTACTAGATGACGAGGAGGTCTGGTCGGCCAGCCTTGAGTAACTGTCAAAAGGGTCATAACGTTTTATCCAACCGTTGGATCGCGTTTAAATTTTTACACGAGTTTCCGGAGGCCGTTTTCCTTATGGTTGCTTTGGAATCGCTACTCGGTGAAGAGGAGGTCTGGTCGGCTAGACTTGTGTAGCGTCTCAAAAGAGCCATAAATTTTGATCCGACGGTTTGATCACGCTCAAATTTTTACAAGAGTTTTTGGAGGCTGTTTTCATTGGGGTTGTTGAGGAATCGCTACTCGGTGACGAGAAGGTCCAGTCGGCAAGACCTCAGAAACAGATCGAAATGGCCATAACTTTTGGTATGACCGTTGGATCGCGCTAAAATGTATACACGAGTTTCTAGAGGCCGTTTTCCTTAGGGTTGCTTTGGATTCCCTACTAGATGACGAGGAGGTCTGGTCGGCCAGCCTTGAGTAACTAGGTCAAAAGGGTCATAACGTTTTATCCAACCGTTGGATCGCGTTTAAATTTTTACACGAGTTTCCGGAGGCCGTTTTCCTTATGGTTGCTTTGGAATCGCTACTCGGTGAAGAGGAGGTCTGGTCGGCTAGACTTGTGTAGCGTCTCAAAAGAGCCATAAATTTTGATCCGACGGTTTGATCACGCTCAAATTTTTACAAGAGTTTTTGGAGGCTGTTTTCATTGGGGTTGTTGAGGAATCGCTACTCGGTGACGAGAAGGTCCAGTCGGCAAGACCTCAGAAACAGATCGAAATGGCCATAACTTTTGGTATGACCGTTGGATCGCGCTAAAATGTATACACGAGTTTCTAGAGGCTGTTTTCCTTAGTGTTGCTTTGGATTCCCTACTAGATGACGAGGAGGTCTGGTCGGCCAGCCTTGAGTAACTGTCAAAAGGGTCATAACGTTTTATCCAACCGTTGGATCGCGTTTAAATTTTTACACGAGTTTCCGGAGGCCGTTTTCCTTATGGTTGCTTTGGAATCGCTACTCGGTGAAGAGGAGGTCTGGTCGGCTAGACTTGTGTAGCGTCTCAAAAGAGCCATAAATTTTGATCCGACGGTTTGATCACGCTCAAATTTTTACAAGAGTTTTTGGAGGCTGTTTTCATTGGGGTTGTTGAGGAATCGCTACTCGGTGACGAGAAGGTCTAGTCGGCAAGACCTCAGAAACAGATCGAAAATGGCCATAACTTTTGGTATGACCGTTGTAATCGCGCTAAAATGTATACACGAGTTTCTAGAGGCCTGTTTTCCTTAGGGTTGCTTTGGATTCCCTACTAGATGACGAGGAGGTCTGGTCGGCCAGCCTTGAGTAACTCGTCAAAAGGGTCATAACGTTTTATCCAACCGTTGGATCGCGTTTAAATTTTTACACGAGTTTCCGGAGGCCGTTTTCCTTATGGTTGCTTTGGAATCGCTACTCGGTGAAGATGAGGTCTGGTCGGCTAGACTTGTGTAGCGTCTCAAAAGAGCCATAAATTTTGATCCGACGGTTTGATCACGCTCAAATTTTTACAAGAGTTTTTGGAGGCTGTTTTCATTGGGGTTGTTGAGGAATCGCTACTCGGTGACGAGAAGGTCTAGTCGGCAAGACCTCAGAAACAGATCAAAATGGCCATAACTTTTGGTATGACTGTTGAATCGCGCTAAAATGTCTACACGAGTTTCTAGAGGCTGTTTTCCTTAGTGTTGCTTTGGATTCCCTACTAGATGACGAGGAGGTCTGGTCGGCCAGCCTTGAGTAACTCGTCAAAAGGGTCATAACGTTTTATCCAACCGTTGGATCGCGTTTAAATTTTTACACGAGTTTCCGGAGGCCGTTTTCCTTATGGTTGCTTTGGAATCGCTACTCGGTGAAGATGAGGTCTGGTCGGCTAGACTTGTGTAGCGTCTCAAAAGAGCCATAAATTTTGATCCGACGGTTTGATCACGCTCAAATTTTTACAAGAGTTTTTGGAGGCTGTTTTCATTGGGGTTGTTGAGGAATCGCTACTCGGTGACGAGAAGGTCCAGTCGGCAAGACCTCAGAAACAGATCGAAATGGCCATAACTTTTGGTATGACCGTTGGATCGCGCTAAAATGTATACACGAGTTTCTAGAGGCTGTTTTCCTTAGGGTTGCTTTGGATTCCCTACTAGATGACGAGGAGGTCTGGTCGGCCAGCCTTGAGTAACTAGGTCAAAAGGGTCATAACGTTTTATCCAACCGTTGGATCGCGTTTAAATTTTTACACGAGTTTCCGGAGGCCGTTTTCCTTATGGTTGCTTTGGAATCGCTACTCGGTGAAGATGAGGTCTGGTCGGCTAGACTTGTGTAGCGTCTCAAAAGAGCCATAAATTTTGATCCGACGGTTTGATCACGCTCAAATTTTTACAAGAGTTTTTGGAGGCTGTTTTCATTGGGGTTGTTGAGGAATCGCTACTCGGTGACGAGAAGGTCTAGTCGGCAAGACCTCAGAAACAGATCAAAATGGCCATAACTTTTGGTATGACCGTTGGAATCGCGCTAAAATGTATACACGAGTTTCTAGAGGCCTGTTTTCCTTAGTGTTGCTTTGGATTCCCTACTAGATGACGAGGAGGTCTGGTCGGCCAGCCTTGAGTAACTTGTCAAAAGGGTCATAACGTTTTATCCAACCGTTGGATCGCGTTTAAATTTTTACACGAGTTTCCGGAGGCCGTTTTCCTTATGGTTGCTTTGGAATCGCTACTCGGTGAAGAGGAGGTCTGGTCGGCTAGACTTGTGTAGCGTCTCAAAAGAGCCATAAATTTTGATCCGACGGTTTGATCACGCTCAAATTTTTACAAGAGTTTTTGGAGGCTGTTTTCATTGGGGTTGTTGAGGAATCGCTACTCGGTGACGAGAAGGTCCAGTCGGCAAGACCTCAGAAACAGATCGAAAATGGCCATAACTTTTGGTATGATCGTTGAATCGCGCTAAAATGTATACACGAGTTTCTAGAGGCCGTTTTCCTTAGGGTTGCTTTGGATTCCCTACTAGATGACGAGGAGGTCTGGTCGGCCAGCCTTGAGTAACTGGTCAAAAGGGTCATAACGTTTTATCCAACCGTTGGATCGCGTTTAAATTTTTACACGAGTTTCCGGAGGCCGTTTTCCTTATGGTTGCTTTGGAATCGCTACTCGGTGAAGATGAGGTCTGGTCGGCTAGACTTGTGTAGCGTCTCAAAAGAGCCATAAATTTTGATCCGACGGTTTGATCACGCTCAAATTTTTACAAGAGTTTTTGGAGGCTGTTTTCATTGGGGTTGTTGAGGAATCGCTACTCGGTGACGAGAAGGTCCAGTCGGCAAGACCTCAGAAACAGATCGAAATGGCCATAACTTTTGGTATGACCGTTGGAATCGCGCTAAAATGTATACACGAGTTTCTAGAGGCCGTTTTCCTTAGGGTTGCTTTGGATTCCCTACTAGATGACGAGCAGGTCTGGTCGGCCAGCCTTGAGTAACTCGGTCAAAAGGGTCATAACGTTTTATCCAACCGTTGGATCGCGTTTAAATTTTTACACGAGTTTCCGGAGGCCGTTTTTCCTTATGGTTGCTTTGGAATCGCTACTCGGTGAAGAGGAGGTCTGGTCGGCTAGACTTGTGTAGCGTCTCAAAAGAGCCATAAATTTTGATCCGACGGTTTGATCACGCTCAAATTTTTACAAGAGTTTTTGGAGGCTGTTTTCATTGGGGTTGTTGAGGAATCGCTACTCGGTGACGAGAAGGTCTAGTCGGCAAGACCTCAGAAACAGATCGAAATGGCCATAACTTTTGGTATGACCGTTGGATCGCGCTAAAATGTATACACGAGTTTCTAGAGGCTGTTTTCCTTAGGGTTGCTTTGGATTCCCTACTAGATGACGAGGAGGTCTGGTCGGCCAGCCTTGAGTAACTCGTCAAAAGGGTCATAACGTTTTATCCAACCGTTGGATCGCGTTTAAATTTTTACACGAGTTTCCGGAGGCCGTTTTCCTTATGGTTGCTTTGGAATCGCTACTCGGTGAAGATGAGGTCTGGTCGGCTAGACTTGTGTAGCGTCTCAAAAGAGCCATAAATTTTGATCCGACGGTTTGATCACGCTCAAATTTTTACAAGAGTTTTTGGAGGCTGTTTTCATTGGGGTTGTTGAGGAATCGCTACTCGGTGACGAGAAGGTCTAGTCGGCAAGACCTCAGAAACAGATCGAAATGGCCATAACTTTTGGTATGATTGTTAAATCGTACTAAAATGTCTACACGAGTTTCTAGAGGCTGTTTTCCTTAGTGTTGCTTTGGATTCCCTACTAGATGACGAGGGGGTCTGGTCGGCTAGACTTGTGTAGCGTCTCAAAAGAGCCATAAATTTTGATCCGACGGTTTGATCACGCTTAAATTTTTACAAGAGTTTTTGGAGGCTGTTTTCATTGGGGTTGTTGAGGAATCGCTACTCGCTGACGAGAAGGTCCAGTCGGCAAGACCTCAAAAACAGATCGAAATGGCCATAACTTTTGGTATGATTGTTAAATCGTGCTAAAATGTCTACACGAGTTTCTAGAGGCTTGTTTTCCTTAGTGTTGCTTTGGATTCCCTACTAGATGACGAGGAGGTCTGGTCGGCCAGCCTTGAGTAACTCGTCAAAAGGGTCATAACGTTTTATCCAACCGTTGGATCGCGTTTAAATTTTTACACGAGTTTCCGGAGGCCGTTTTCCTTATGGTTGCTTTGGAATCGCTACTCGCTGAAGAGGAGGTCTGGTCGGCTAGACTTGTGTAGCGTCTCAAAAGAGCCCTAAATTTTGATCGTACGGTTTGATCACGCTCAAATTTTTACAAGAGTTTTTGGAGGCTGTTTTCATTGGGGTTGTTGAGGAATCACTACTCGGTGACGAGAAGGTCCAGTCGGCAAGACCTCAGAAACAGGTCAAAATGGCCATAACTTTTGGTATGACCGTTGGATCGCGCTAAATTGTATACACGAGTTTCTAGAGGCTGTTTTCCTTAGGGTTGCTTTGGATTCCCTACTAGATGACGAGGAGGTCTGGTCGGCCAGCCTTGAGTAACTCGTCAAAAGGGTCATAACGTTTTATCCAACCGTTGGATCGCAGTTTAAATTTTTACACTAGTTTCCGGAGGCCGTTTTCCTTATGGTTGCTTTGGAATCGCTACTCGGTGAGATGAGGTCTGGTCGGCTAGACTTGTGTAGCGTCTCAAAAGAGCCAGTAAATTTTGATCTGACGGTTTGATCACGCTCAAATTTTTACAAGAGTTTTTGGAGGCTGTTTTCATTGGGGTTGTTGAGGAATCGCTACTCGGTGACGAGAAGGTCTAGTTGGCAAGACCTCAGAAACAGCTCAAAATGGCCATAACTTTTGGTATGACCGTTGGATCGCGCTAAATTGTATACACAAGTTTCTAGAGGCCGTTTTCCATAGGGTTGCTTTGGATTCCCTACTAGATGACGAGGAGGTCTGGTCGGCCAGCCTTGAGTAACCGGTCAAAAGGGTCATAACGTTTTATCCAACCGTTGGATCGTGATGTAACCATATTATTCGATAGTTTCACTTACATTTAACTAGTGTTTTGCCTATTGTTTTATGTATAAAATGCCTTGATATTCTTTGTTTTATGTTTTGAAGGCACCTTTAGATGAAAGATGCAAAAAGGAGTAAATTGGAGGTAATTGGCAAATTTGACCCTCAGTCGATGTTTTGTGCAGAGCGTGAGCTCTAAAAGTCGAAACGAAGTGATTCCAGTGGCATTAGAAAGATAACATCCATAACTTTCTGAAAATCTAATTCAAGAAAAATAAAAATACAAAGAGCATGGAAATCACATCCTTCAAAGTCAAAACTCGCATTCTGCCAGTGTTGACCTTTGTCCATTCAAAATTCAATATCTAGAGCTGTAGATATCCAATTGATGCAAACTCAATTTGTTTGGATTGCTGACTCAAATGCCTACAAACGCTCCAAATTTCAGCCAAAAATGATGTCATATGAGGGAGATATAATTTTGCAAAGATGACAACTGAATTCTGCCAGCAAACAGGTTTCGTGAAGAAACGAATCCAAATTACATCCCGAAGCATCAAAACCGACATCCAAGTTTTAATTTCAGCAATTTAGCTCCTCAAGAAAATCAATCCAGAAGGTCAAGGAAGGCAGCCACCAACCTCAACCACCAGCCACCAGCCACCAGCTGCCTTCACACTACCACCATCTCTTGATGTTCACACTTGAACTTTGATTTTTCTTACTTACAATTTGTGTATAAATAGGCAGCTAAGTTCATGATATTAAGAGAGCCAAGAGAGAGGGAGAGAGAGTGCAGTAGAATCAAAGAAAGAAGGGTGGCAGCCATAAGAGAAGAAACACAAACTCTCCCCTCTACAAATCAGAAATCATGTATTCTTTCATCTTTAGGAGTAGTTTTTCAATAGATATGCAAGGCTAAGCTCGTTTTCTTGGTTGCAAGGACGCAAACACCTTCAGATTTCAAGAACTGTGAGATTTATTCTTCCATTTATTTTCAGTTTGTATTATGAATGAGTATGTTTGTTTTCCTATGCATATTTCCTATGATTGTTTATCTTAATTGCTAAGAGCGGACTCTAAGTTATTATTGTGAACAATCTATTGCTAAGTTTGATATCAAAACCGGAGTTGTGGTATATAAACTTGTGAAGCAACTAAGCTTGATAATTGTAGCGGAACTATGTTATTAAACTTAGGGAGAACATTCGATCAAAGCAATCACAAGCTGACAACTTGGTTGTTAAGATTAATGAATTTATCTAGATCTTAAGGCTGCCATTGGATTAAATCATTAGTGCGGACACTGTGATTATTTGTTGGTTAGGGTTAGTTATACGGCGGATCCGTTAATTAACCAATGTTAAGAAAAGATAAAAATTCAGAATATAAGCTGAAGTTTCGTTTCAAGGATCGGTTCTGATTTCTATAGGTGGATGTGTGCTTGCAACCAAGGTTTGTTTTCTTGATATATTTCAGTTTCAATTGATTTTGTTTGTTAGTGTAATTTCTACCATAGTTTAGATCATTGCAAATCAAACCCCCCCAATTACATAACGTATAGCATAAAAATCTGAACTAAACCTTCCTCGTGGGATCGACCCCTTGCTTGCTCTATACTATCTTGTGTGTTTTAAGATAGGGTAATTAATTTGTGCGACCGCGACATCGCAACAAATTTTGGCGCCGTTGCCGGGGAAGTAATTTTAGTTGATTCTTGTGCTTATACTGTTATTTTTATTTGTTGTGATTGTTATTTAATTTTTCTGAAAAAAAAAGAAACAGATTTTTTGCTTGCGGTGGTACTGTTCACTTACGGCAGCGGTACTGTTCAAAACAGATTTTTTGGTGGAATTAGGTATCGGCCTTTTTTTTCCTAAAGGGAAACGATGTTCTGAACAAGGCTAGTGGTATACCACTAGCCTCACCTTATCGAGGCCAAATTCCACTGTTTTCTAGGGTTTTTAGGCAGTTTTAGTTTTCTACCGTAGGATTTTCGTACAATTTGCATTGTTTTCAATCTCTTGTGTGATTGGTTTATTTTGAGTTTTCTTGAAGATTTATGCATGTAACCCGTTAACTAATCAAATTCAAGTGCAGTTGGATCTCGAAATAGAAAACACTTTACGCAGGTTACGAAAGGAAGCTCGCCTCAACACCATGGCTATTGCACGACAACAAACACTCAAGGAGCTTGCTGCTCCTAACAGTGGAAAATCAGCCACTGTGCATAAACATCGACAATAATGTAAACTTTGAGCTCAAATCTGGTTTTATACATTTGCTACCAACATTCAATGGTCTTGTAGGAGAAGATCCTCATACTCATCTCAAGGAGTTCCACATGGTTTGCATTGGCATGAAACCAAATGGAGTTGACGAAGAACAGGTTAAGTTGAAAGCTTTCCCTTTCTCTTTAAAAGGGGCAGCAAAGACATGGCTTTTCTCTATTCTCCCATGATCTATTGGAACTTGGAATGCCATGAAGAAGATTTTCCTTGAGGAAGTATTTCCCAGCATCTCGAGTTGCCAACATAAGGAAAGAAATATGTGGGATTCGGCAATCTCATGGAGAGACACTCTCCGAATATTGGGAAAGATTTGAGCAACTCTGCATTCAATGTCCTCATCATCAAATACCTGATCAGCTACTCATTCAATATTTCTATGAAGGATTGATGCCTACTGACCGTAGTATCATTGATGCTGCAAGTGGAGGGGCATTGGTAGATAAGACACCCGAGGCTGCACGCCAATTGATCTCAAACATGGCAGCCAACTCAAAACAGTTTGGCACCCGTGGAGATTTCTCAAACAAACGAGTAAATGAGGTAAGTGTTTCTAACCTTGAAAATAAAGTTAATGATCTTACTTCTCTTGTGCGTTCTTTAGCTTGTGGAAATGTACAGCAGGTAAAAGTTTGTAGCATATGTTCCTTACAAGGACATACCTCAGATATGTGCCCAACAATGCAAGAAGATTATATTGAACAGGTTCATGCAGTTGATGGAGGATTCAACGGACAACCCCCGCGTAAATATGATCCATTTTCCAACACGTATAATCCCGGATGGAGAGATCATCCCAACTTACGCTATGGGAACCCACCTCAACAAAGCAATCAAGGCCGACAATTCCATCCCCATGGATTTCAATCCCAACAGAATTATCAAGCAAGACAACCCCCTCCTCCATTCACAAACTCCAATGTTATGGGGTCGTCATCCAATGATGATCTTCGTGAGATGATGAAAACTTTGGCTTCTAACACTGTGACCTTACAACAAAATGTCATGTCTTTTCAACAGGAAACAAGGTCAAGTATTCACAACTTGGAAAAGCAAATGGGGCAAGTAGCTTCAAATGTAGGGAAATTGGAAGCACAAATGAATGGAAAATTGCCCTCTCAAGCATTGAATCCAATAGAGAATGTTAGTGCGATCATGCTGCGAAGTGGGAAAGAACTTGAAGAGCAAAGGTCCAAACAAATTGAGATTGAGAAAGAAGAAGAGATAGAAACCGAATTGAGTAGAAAGAAGAAACATCCTCCTCTTTCCCAAACTGAAACAATGACCATTACTCCGAAGGTAATTCCTCAATCAATGAATTCCAATTTTAAAACAATTCCACCCTTTCCTGTGAGTTCTTATAGGTCAAAGAAAGAGGACAAAGAAAAAGAGATTTTAGAGGTTTTCAAGAAAGTGGAACTCAACATTCCTTTGCTTGATGCTATCAAGCAAATTCCGAAGTATGCCAAATTCTTGAAGGAGTTGTGTACTACCAAGAGAGCTTTCAAATTGAAAGGTCACGAAACGGTAAGTATGGGTGAAGTTGTATCTGCTGTTGTTCTAAAGAATATGCCTTTGAAGCAAAAGGATCCAGGTGCGTTTACTATCCTATGTGTTATTGGTAATGCTAGTTTCAAAAGGGCCTTGTGCGATTTAGGTGCATCCATTAGTGTTATGCCTAAACATGTTTATGATTCTCTTAGTCTGGAACCTTTGAATAAAACTAGTATTGTCATACAACTTGCGGATCGTAGTTTTGTTTATCCACTTGGTGTGATAGAAGATGTCCTAGTCAAGATTGATAGTTTGGTTATTCCATGTGATTTTTATATTCTTGATATGGAACATGATTCTTGTGATTCATCAAACAACACTCCTATATTATTTGGGAGACCATTCTTGAAAACTGCCAATACAAAGATTGATTGTGGTAAGGATACTTTGTCTATGGAAGTAGGAGATGAAAAGATTGAATTTAATTTTCATGATGCAATGAAATATCCTTATAGCAATGCTTATTCTATCACATGTTCTGACCAAGTTGATAAGTGTGTGCAGCAAGTTTGTAGATTAAACGTAGCTTTGAGCTATGGCTATGATTTTACCGTGATAAAAGAGAAGGAGAGGCACATATGTGTTCCCCAAAACATGCATCAATAAGCATTGGCTTTGCAAGCTTTGCAAACTGTTCCCCATGATGCAGGAGTCATTCCCCCTATCACGGAAAATGAATGGGTGGCGTCTATCCTTTTGGTACCCAAAAAGACTGGAACCATGTTTAAAGAGATACAGAATGATGCTTATGAGAATGCAAGGATTTACAAAGAAAAGACTAATAGTCTTCATGACCGAATGATTACAAGAAAGGAGTTTCATGTTGGAGACAAAGTCCTTCTTTATCATTCACGTTTGAAACTTTTTCCTGGAAAGTTACGCTCTCGTTGGATTGGACCATTTGTTGTTTCTAATGTTTTTCCTTATGGTGCAGTTGAAATTACAAGTTTAGAAACCAATAAAGTACTCAAGGTCAATGGGCATCGCTTGAAACCTTTCTATGAAGGTTGGACGGTAGAACTCACTGCTTCTGTGGAGTTAGCTGAACCAATCTATGAAGAATGAGCATGCAGCATGTCGAGCCAATGACATAAAACAAAAGCGCTTACTGGGAGGCAACCCAACACAAAAAAAAAATCAGATTTGCTTTCTTTTTTCCCTTATCTTTTATTTTTCGCATATTACTTTATTTTTGTCATTCTCCTATATTCCTTTTCTTTTATTTCAACATTGAGGACAATGTTGTGTTTTAAGTATGGGGGTATTAAGAGAACTTTGGTTTTCTTTGTTATTTTTTAAAAAAAATTATGTTTGATCTTTAGAACTCCTATTGGTTTTTGAGAATATGAGTATTATGTATGAGAATTAGTTGAGATAGATGAAGATATAAATCAAATGAATGAGTGTGCATGAAAATTTTAAACATTTAATTGTTTTAAGGATTGACTTTGAGAATATGCCATGTTGACTTTATAGTGTTATACCAATGCAAGCTTTTGAGCCTTCAACATTATATTTTTTTTTATTGTGCATTCTTTCAATGATATGTATCTCTAGAACTTGCTTCATATCTTGTTGAGATTACATTCGCATTACATATATACATGAAGATGATAAAGGCATTAGAAATTTTAACCACTTGAGCCAAAAAGTCAACCTAAAGCAAATTGTCCTTAGTAAACCCCTTTTGAGCTTGTTTATCTTTTCTTTGCTTTATCCATGTATACGCCTTAACTTTTTATATGTTTTCCTTTTCCCCTGGCCAAGGATTAGTAGAGCATATACTTGTGATATCTCATGGAATTATGATTGGAAATTATGTGAAAAGAAAGAAGTGATGCTTGATGAAAAGATGATGGGCAAAGTTGCCAAAGGTGAAAAACAAAAAAAAAAAACAAAAAAAAGAAGAAAAACAAAAAAAAAGTATTCCTTTATGTTCTTAAGGTTTTATGTTGAAAGAGCTTGAAATTAAAAGAAATTAAGCATTGGTGCTTAAAGATGGAAAATTTATGTGTTTTGATGGAATATCTTGTTTGAAATATTATTTTTCAGAATGCTCTACTTTCTTTCGTTTGAACCTTTCCTTTTACTTTCTTTTTCCTCACCTTACCCCTAGCCCCATTACAACCGGAAAATAAGACCTTTTGATTCATGCATTGCTTGTAATATGTTAGTAATGAAGATAAGATTGAAGAGCAAGCTTATGGTAGATTATATTCATTGATTGAATTTGAGAGATTTAAACACATAAGCCCTAAACACGTGAGTGTTGGAGTGTATATCAATGAGAGGACCTATCACTTTGGCATGGCATAGATTTCATTTAAATCCTGACAATTAATTGAGCTTTGAAGTTTGCATGTAAATGAATTCAAGAAAATTTATACTCTGTATCCTTCTTGATTGTATTCTTGTTTATAATGCATATATTCTTGGACATTGATGGGAGATTAAGAGATTGATCATAGTTATTTTCAATTTGATCTATCCTTTCTCGAGGACGAGCAAGAGCTAAGTGTGGGGGTATTTGATGTAACCATATTATTCGATAGTTTCACTCACATTTAACTAGTGTTTTGCCTATTGTTTTATGTATAAAATGCCTTGATATTCTTTGTTTTATGTTTTGAAGGCACCTTTAGATGAAAGATGCAAAAAGGAGTAAATTGGAGGTAATTGGCAGATTTGACCCTCAGTCGATGTTTTGTGCAGAGCGTGAGCTCTAAAAGTCGAAACGAAGTGATTCCAAGTGGCATTAGAAAGATAACATCCATAACTTTCTAAAATCTAAGTCAAGAAAAATAAAAATACAAAGAGCATGGAAATCACATCCTTCAAAGTCAAAACTCGCATTCTGCCAGTGTTGACCTTTTTCCATTCAAAATTCAATATCTGGAGCTGTAGCTATCCAATTGATGCAAACTCAATTTTTTTGGATCCTGACTCAAATGCCTACAAACGCTCCAAATTTCAGCCAAAAAAGATGTCATATGAGGGAGATATAATTTTGCAAAGATGACAACTGAATTCTGCCAGCAAACAGGTTTCGTGAAGAAACGAATCCAAATTACATCCCGAAGCATCAAAACCGACATCCAAGTTTTAATTTCAGCAATTTAGCTCCTCAAGAAAATCAATCCAGAAGGTCAAGGAAGGCAGCCACCAACCTCAAGCCACCAACCTCAACCACCAGCCACCAGCCACCAGCCACCAGCTGCCTTCACACTACCACCATCTCTTGATGTTCACACTTGAACTTTAATTTTTCTTACTTACAATTTGTGTATAAATAGGCAGCTAAGTTCATGATATTAAGAGAGCCAAGAGAGAGGGAGAGAGAGTGTAGTAGAATCAAAGAAAGAAGGGTGGCAGCCATAAGAGAAGAAACACAAACTCTCCCCTCTACAAATCAGAAATCATGTATTCTTTCATCTTTAGGAGTAGTTTTTCAATAGATATGCAAGGCTAAGCTCGTTTTCTTGGTTGCAAGGAGGCAAACACCTTCAGATTTCAAGAACTGTGAGATTTATTCTTCCATTTATTTTCAGTTTGTATTATGCATGGATCGCGTTTAAATTTTTACACGAGTTTCCGGAGGCCGTTTTCCTTATGGTTGCTTTGGAATCGCTACTCGGTGAAGATGAGGTCTGGTCGGCTAGACTTGTGTAGCGTCTCAAAAGAGCCATAAATTTTGATCCTACGGTTTGATCACGCTCAAATTTTTACAAGAGTTTTTGGAGGCTGTTTTCATTGGGGTTGTTGAGGAATCCCTACTCGGTGACGAGAAGGTCGAGTCGGCAAGACCTCAGAAACAGGTCAAAATGGCCATAACTTTTGGTATGACCGTTGGATCGCGCTAAAATGTCTACACGAGTTTCTAGAAGCCGTTTTCCTTAGTGTAGCATTGGATTCCCTACTAGATGACGAGCAGGTCTGGTCGGTCAGCCTTGACTAACGGGTCAAAAGAGTCATAACTTTTGATCCAACCGTTGGATCACGTTTAAATTTTTACACGAGTTTCCGGAGGCCGTTTTCCTTATGGTTGCTTTGGAATCGCTACTCGGTGAAGATGAGGTCTGGTCGGCTAGACTTGTGTTGCGTCTCAAAAGAGCCATAAATTTTGATCCTACGGTTTGATCACGCTCAAATTTTTACAAGAGTTTTTGGAGGCTGTTTTCAGTGGGGTTGTTGAGGAATCGCTACTCGGTGACGAGAAGGTCTAGTCGGCAAGACCTCAGAACCAGGTCAAAATGGCCATAACTTTTGGTTTGTTTGTTAAATCGTGCTAAAATGTCTATACGAGTTTCTAGAGGCCGTTTTCCTTAGTGTTGCTTTGGATTCCCTACTAGATGACGAGGAGGTCTGGTCGGCCAGCCTTGAGTAACTTGTCAAAAGGGTCATAAAGTTTTATCCAACCGTTGGATCGCGTTTAAATTTTTACACGAGTTTCCGCAGGCCGTTTTCCTTATGGTTGCTTTGGAATCGCTACTCGGTGAAGAGGAGGTCTGGTAGGCTAGACTTGTGTAGCGTCTCAAAAGAGCCATAAATTTTGATCCGACGGTTTTATCACGCTCAAATTTTTACAAGAGTTTTTGGAGGCTGTTTTCATTGGGGTTGTTGAGGAATCGCTACTCGGTGACGAGAAGGTCCAGTAGGCAAGACCTCAGAAACAGGTCAAAATGGCCATAACTTTTGGTATGTTTGTTAAATCGTGCTAAAATGTCTATACGAGTTTCTAGAGGCCATTTTCCTTAGTGTTGCTTTGGATTCCCTACTAGATGACGAGGAGGTCTGGTCGGCCAGCCTTGAGTAACTTGTCAAAGGGGTCATAACGTTTTATCCAACCGTTAGATCGCGTTTAAATTTTTACACGAGTTTCCGGAGGCCGTTTTCCTTATGGTTGCTTTGGAATCGCTACTAGGTGAAGATGAGGTCTGGTCGGCTAGACTTGTGTAGCGTCTTAAAAGAGCCATAAATTTTGATCCGACGGTTTGATCGCGCTCAAATTTTTACAAGAGTTTTTGGAGGCTGCTTTCATTGGGGTTGTTCAGGAATCGCTACTCGGTGACGAGAAGGTCTAGTCGGCAAGACCTGAGAAACAGGTCAAAATGGCCATAACTTTTGGTATGACCGTTGGATCGCGCTAAAATGTATACACGAGTTTCTAGAAGCTGTTTTCCTTAGTGTTGCTTTGGATTCCCTACTAGATGACGAGGAGGTCTGGTCGGCCAGCCTTGAGTAACGGGTCAAAAGGGTCATAACTTTTGATCCAACCGTTGGATCGCGTTTAAATTTTTACACGAGTTTGCCGGAGGCCGTTTTCCTTATGGTTGCTTTGGAATCGCTACTCGGTGAAGAGGAGGTCTGGTCGGCTAGACTTGTGTAGCGTCTCAAAAGAGCCATAAATTTTGATCCGACGGTTTGATCACGCTCAAATTTTTACAAGAGTTTTTGGAGGCTGTTTTCATTGGGGTTGTTGAGGAATCAGCTACTCGGTGACGAGAAGGTCTAGTCGGCAAGACCTCAGAAACAAGGTCAAAATGGCCATAACTTTTGGTATGACCGTTGGATCGCGCTAAAATGTCTACACGAGTTTCTAGAAGCTGTTTTCCTTAGGGTTGCTTTGGATTCCCTACTAGATGACGAGGAGGTCTGGTCGGCCAGCCTTGAGTAACGGGTCAAAAGGGTCATAACTTTTGATCCAACCGTTGGATCGCGTTTAAATTTTTACACGAGTTTCCGGAGGCCGTTTTCCTTATGGTTGCTTTGGAATCGCTACTCGGTGAAGATGAGGTCTGGTCGGCTAGACTTGTGTAGCGTCTCAAAAGAGCCATAAATTTTGATCCTACGGTTTGATCACGCTCAAATTTTTACAAGAGTTTTTGGAGGCTGTTTTCATTGGGGTTGTTGAGGAATCGCTACTCGGTGACGAGAAGGTCTAGTCGGCAAGACCTCAGAAACAGGTCAAAATGGCCATAACTTTTGGTATGATTCGTTGAATCGCTGCTAAAATGTCTACACGAGTTTCTAGAGGCCGTTTTCCTTAGGGTTGCTTTGGATTCCCTACTAGATGACGAGGAGGTCTGGTCGGCCAGCCTTGAGTAACGGGTCAAAGAGGTCATAACTTTTGATCCAACCGTTGGATCGCGTTTAAATTTTTACACGAGTTTCCGGAGGCCGTTTTCCTTATGGTTGCTTTGGAATCGCTACTCGGTGAAGAGGAGGTCTGGTCGGCTAGACTTGTGTAGCGTGTCAAAAGAGCCATAAATTTTGATCCGACGGTTTGATCACGCTCAAATTTTTACAAGAGCTTTTGGAGGCTGTTTTCATTGGGGTTGTTGAGGAATCCCTACTCGGTGACGAGAAGGTCCAGTCGGCAAGACCTCAGAAACAGGTCGAAATGGCCATAGCTTTTGGTCTGACCGTTGGATCGCGCTAAAATGTATACACGAGTTTCTAGATGCCGTTTTCCTTAGTGTTGCTTTGGATTCCCTACTACATAACGAGGAGGTCTGGTCGGCCAGCCTTGAGTAACTTGTCAAAAGGGTCATAACGTTTTATCCAACCGTTGGATCGCGTTTAAATTTTTACACGATTTTCCGGAGGCCGTTTTCCTTATGGTTGCTTTGGAATCGCTACTCGGTGAAGATGAGGTCTGGTCGGCTAGACTTGTGTAAAGTCTCAAAAGAGCCATAAATTTTGATACGACGGTTTCATCACGCTCAAATTTTTACAAGAGTTTTTGGAGGCTGTTTTCATTGGGGTTGTTGAGGAATCGCTACTCCGTGACGAGAAGGTCGAGTCGGCAAGACCTCAGAAACAGGTCAAAATGGCCATAACTTTTGGTATGACCGTTGGTAATCGCGCTGAAAATGTCTATACGAGTTTCTAGAGGCCAGTTTTCCTTAGGGTTGCTTTGGATTCCCTACTAGATGACGAGGAGGTCTGGTCGGCCAGCCTTGAGTAACGGGTCAAAAGTGTCATAACTTTTGATCCAATCCGTTGGATCGCGTTTAAATTTTTACACGAGTTTCCGGAGGCCGTTTTCCTTATGGTTGCTTTGGAATCGCTACTCGGTGAAGAGGAGGTCTGGTCGGCTAGACTTGTGTAGCGTCTCAAAAGAGCCATAAATTTTGATCCTACGGTTTGATCACGCTCAAATTTTTACAAGAGTTTTTGGAGGCTGTTTTCATTGGGGTTGTTGAGGAATCGCTACTCGGTGACGAGAAGGTCCAGTCGGCAAGACCTCAGAAACAGGTCAAAATGGCCATAACTTTTGGTATGTTTGTTAAATCGTGCTAAAATGTCTACACGAGTTTCTAGAGGCCGTTTTCCTTAGGGTTGCTTTGGATTCCCTACTAGATGACGAGGAGGTCTGGTCGGCCAGCCTTGAGTAACTTGTCAAAGGGGTCATAATGTTTTATCCAACCTTTGGATCGCGTTTAAATTTTTACACGAGTTTTCGGAGGCCGTTTTCCTTATGGTTGCTTTGGAATCGCTTCTCGGTGAAGATGAGGTCTGGTCAGCTAGACTTGTGTAGCGTCACAAAAGAGCCATAAATTTGATCCGACGGTTTGATCACGCTCAAATTTTTACAAGAGTTTTTGGAGGCTGTTTCATTGGGGTTGTTGAGGAATCGCTACTCGGTGACGAGAAGGTCTAGGCGACAAGACTTCAGAAACAGGTCAAAATGGCCATAACTTTTGGTATGTTTGTTAAATCGTGCTAAAATGTCTATACGAGTTTCTAAAGGCCGTTTTCCTTAGTGTTGCTTTGGATTCCCTACAAGATGACGAGGAGGTCTGGTCGGCAAGACCTTAGAAACAGGTCAAAATGGCCATAACTTTTGGTATGACCGTTGGATCGCGCTAAAATATCTACACGAGTTTCTAGAAGCTGTTTTCCTTAGTGTTGCTTTGGATTCCCTACTAGATGACGAGCAGGTCTGGTCGGCCAGCCTTGAGTAACGGGTCAAAAGAGTCATAACTTTTTATCCAACCGTTGGATCGCGTTTAAATTTTTACACGAGTTTGCGAAGGCCGTTTTCCTTATGGTTGCTTTGGAATCGGTACTCGGTGAAGATGAGGTCTGGTCGGCTAGACTTGTGTAGCGTCTCAAAAGAGCCATAAATTTTGATCCTACGGTTTGATCACCCTCAAATTTTTACAAGAGTTTTTGGAGGCTGTTTTCATTGGGGTTGTTGAGGAATCGCTACTCGGTGACGAGAAGGTCTAGTCGGCAAGACCTCAGAAACAGGTCAAAATGGCCATAACTTTTGGTATGTTTGTTAAATCGTGCTAAAATGTCTACACGAGTTTCTAGAGGCCGTTTTCCTTAGGGTTGCTTTGGATTCCCTACTAGATGACGAGGAGGTCTGGTCGGCCAGCCTTGAGTACCGGGTCAAAAGGGTCATAACATTTATCCAACCGTTGGATCGCGTTTAAATTTTTACACGAGTTTCCGGAGGCCGTTTTCCTTATGGTTGCTTTGGAATCGCTACTCGGTGAAGAGGAGGTCTGGTCGGCTAGACTTGTGTAGCGTCTCAAAAGAGCCATAAATTTTGATCCGACTGGTTTGATCACGCTCTAATTTTTACAAGAGTTTTTGGAGGCTGTTTTCATTGGGGTTGTTGAGGAATCGCTACTCGGTGACGAGAAGGTCTAGTCGGCAAGACCTCAGAAACAGGTCAAAATGGCCATAACTTTTGGTATGACCGTTGGATCGCGCTAAAATGTCTATACGAGTTTCTAGAAGCTGTTTTCCTTAGTGTTGCTTTGGATTCCCTAATAGATGACGAGCAGGTCTGGTCGGCCAGCCTTGAGTACCGGGTCAAAAGCGTCATAACTTTTGATCCAACCGTTGGATCGCGTTTAAATTTTTACACGAGTTTCCGGACGCCGTTTTCCTTATGGTTGCTTTGGAATCGCTACTCGGTGAAGAGGAGGTCTGGTCGGCTAGACTTGTGTAGCGTCTCAAAAGAGCCATAAATTTTGATCCGACGGTTTGATCACGCTCAAATTTTTACAAGAGTTTTTGGAGGCTGTTTTCATTGGGGTTGTTGAGGAATCGCTACTCGGTGAGGAGAAGGTCCAGTCGGAAGACCTCAGAAACTAGTCGAAATGGCCATAGCTTTTGGTCTGATCGTTGGATCGCGCTAAAAAGTATACACGAGTTTCTAGAGGCCGTTTTCCTTAGGGTTGCTTTGGAATCGCTTCTCGGTGAACATGAGGTCTGGTTGGCAAGACTTGTGTAGCGTCTCAAAAGAGCCATAAATTTTGATCCGACGGTTTGATCACGCTCAAATTTTTAAATCGTGCTAAAATGTCTACACGAGTTTCTAGAGGCTGTTTTCCTTTGTGTTGCTTTGGATTCCCTACTAGATGACGAGGAGGTCTGGTCGGCCAACCTTCAGTAACATGTCAAAAGGGTCATAACGTTTTATCCAGCCGTTAGATCGCGTTTAAATTTTTACACGAGTTTCCGGAGGCCGTTTTCCTTATGGTTGCTTTGGAATCGCTACTCGGTGAAGAGGAGGTCTGGTCGGCTAGACTTGTGTAGCGTCTCAAAAGAGCCATAAATTTTGATCCTACGGTTTGATCACCCTCAAATTTTTACAAGAGTTTTTGGAGGCTGTTTTCATTGGGGTTGTTGAGGAATCGCTACTCGGTGACGAGAAGGTCCCGTCGGCAAGACCTCAGAAACAGGTCAAAATGACCATAACTTTTGGTATGTTTGTTAAATCGTGCTAAAATGTCTACACGAGTTTCTAGAGGCCGTTTTCCTTAGGGTTGCTTTGGATTCCCTACTAGATGACGAGGAGGTCTGGTCGGCCAGCCTTGAGTAACTTGTCAAAGGGGTCATAATGTTTTATCCAACCTTTGGATCGCGTTTAAATTTTTACACGAGTTTTCGGAGGCCGTTTTCCTTATGGTTGCTTTGGAATCGCTTCTCGGTGAAGATGAGGTCTGGTCAGCTAGACTTGTGTAGCGTCACAAAAGAGCCATAAATTTTGATCCGACGGTTTGATCACGCTCAAATTTTTACAAGAGTTTTTGGAGGCTCTGTTCATTGGGGTTGTTGAGGAATCGCTACTCGGTGACGAGAAGGTCTAGGCGGCAAGACTTCAGAAACAGGTCAAAATGGCCATAACTTTTGGTATGTTTGTTAAATCGTGCTAAAATGTCTATACGAGTTTCTAAAGGCCGTTTTCCTTAGTGTTGCTTTGGATTCCCTACAAGATGACGAGGAGGTCTGGTCGGAAAGACCTTAGAAACAGGTCAAAATGGCCATAACTTTTGGTATGACCGTTGGATCACGCTAAAATGTCTACACGAGTTTCTAGAAGCTGTTTTCCTTAGTGTTGCTTTGGATTCCCTACTAGATGACGAGCAGGTCTGGTCGGCCAGCCTTGAGTAACAGGTCAAAAGAGTCATAACTTTTTATCCAACCGTTGGATCGCGTTTAAATTTTTACACGAGTTTGCGGAGGCCGTTTTCCTTATGGTTGCTTTGGAATCGCTACTCGGTGAAGATGAGGTCTGGTCGGCTAGACTTGTGTAGCGTCTCAAAAGAGCCATAAATTTTGATCCTACGGTTTGATCACCCTCAAATTTTTACAAGAGTTTTTGGAGGCTGTTTTCATTGGGGTTGTTGAGGAATCGCTACTCGGTGACGAGAAGGTCTAGTCGGCAAGACCTCAGAAACAGGTCAAAATGGCCATAACTTTTGGTATGTTTGTTAAATCGTGCTAAAATGTCTACACGAGTTTCTAGAGGCCGTTTTCCTTAGAGATGCTTTGGATTCCCATACTAGATGACGAGGAGGTGTGGTCGGCCAACCTTGAGTACCGGGTCAAAAGGGTCATAACAATTAATCCAACCGTTGGATCGCGTTTAAATTTTTACACGAGTTTCCGGAGGCCGTTTTCCTTATGGTTGCTTTGGAATCGCTACTCGGTGAACAGGAGGTCTGGTCGGCGAGACTTGTGTAGCGTCTCAAAAGAGCCTTAAATTTTGATCCGACGGTTTGATCACGCTCAAATTTTTACAAGAGTTTTTGGAGGCTGTTTTCATTGGGGTTGTTGAGGAATTGCTACTCGGTGACGAGAAGGTCCAGTCGGCAAGACCTCAGAAACAGGTCGAAATGGCCACAGCTTTTGGTCTGACCGTTGGATCGCGCTAAAAAGTATACACGAGTTTCTAGAGGCCGTTTTCCTTAGGGTTGCTTTGGAATCGCTTCTCGGTGAAGATGAGGTCTGGTCGGCTAGACTTGAGTAGCGTCTCAAAAGAGCCATAAATTTTGATCTGACCGTTAGATCGCGCTCAAATTTTTACAAGAGTTTTTGGAGGCTGCTTTCATCGGGGTTGTTCAGGAATCGCTACTCGGTGACGAGAAGGTCTAGTCGGCAAGACCTCAGAAACAGGTCAAAATGGCCATAACTTTTGGTATGATTGTTAAATCGTGCTAAAATGTCTACACGAGTTTCTAGAGGCTGTTTTCCTTAGGGTTGCTTTGGATTCCCTACTAGATGACGAGGAGGTCTGGTCGGCCAGCCTTGAGTAACGGGTCAAAAGTGTCATAACTTTTGATCCAACCGTTGGATCGCGTTTAAATTTTTACACGAGTTTCCGGAGGCCGTTTTCCTTATGGTTGCTTTGGAATCGCTACTCGGTGAAGAGGAGGTCTGGTCGGCTAGACTTGTGTAGCGTCTCAAAAGAGCCATAAATTTTGATCCGATGGTTTGATCACATTCAAATTTTTACAAGAGTTTTTGGAGGCTGTTTTCATTGGGGTTGTTGAGGAATCGCTACTCGGTGACGAGAAGGTCTAGTCAGCAGCACCTCAGAAACAGGTCAAAATGGCCAAAACTTTTGGTATGACCGTTGGATCGCGCTAAATTGTATACACGAGTTTCTAGAGGCCGTTTTCCATAGGGTTGCTTTGGATTCCCTACTAGATGACGAGGAGGTCTGGTCGGCCAGCCTTGAGTAACGGGTCAAAAGGGTCATAACTTTTGATCCAACCGTTGGATCGCGTTTAAATTTTTACACGAGTTTCCGGAGGCCGTTTTCCTTATGGTTGCTTTGGAATCGCTACTCGGTGAAGATGAGGTCTGGTCGGCTAGACTTGAGTAGCGTCTCAAAAGAGCCATAAATTTTGTTCTGACCGTTAGATCGCGCTCAAATTTTTACAAGAGTTTTTGGAGGCTGCTTTCATCGGGGTTGTTCAGGAATCGCTACTCGGTGACGAGAAGGTCTAGTCGGCAAGACCTCAGAAACAGGTCAAAATGGCCATAACTTTTGGTATGATTGTTAAATCGTGCTAAAATGTCTACACGAGTTTCTAGAGGCTGTTTTCCTTAGGGTTGCTTTGGATTCCCTACTAGATGACGAGGAGGTCTGGTCGGCCAACCTTGAGTAAGTTGTCAAAGGGGTCATAACGTTTTATCCAACCGTTAGGTTGCGTTTAAATTTTTACACGAGTTTCCGGAGGCCGTTTTCCTAATGGTTGCTTTGGAATCGCTACTCGGTGAAGAGGAGGTCTGGTCGGCTAGACTTGTGTAGCGTCTCAAAAGAGCCATAAATTTTGATCCGATGGTTTGATCACACTCAAATTTTTACAAGAGTTTTTGGAGGCTGTTTTCATTGGGGTTGTTGAGGAATCGCTACTCGGTGACGAGAAGGTCTAGTCAGCAGCACCTCAGAAACAGGTCAAAATGGCCAAAACTTTTGGTATGACCGTTGGATCGCGCTAAATTGTATACACGAGTTTCTAGAGGCCGTTTTCCATAGGGTTGCTTTGGATTCCCTACTAGATGACGAGGAGGTCTGGTCGGCCAGCCTTGAGTAACGGGTCAAAAGGGTCATAACTTTTGATCCAACCGTTGGATCGCGTTTAAATTTTTACACGAGTTTCCGGAGGCCGTTTTCCTTATGGTTGCTTTGGAATCGCTACTCGGTGAAGATGAGGTCTGGTCGGCTAGACTTGAGTAGCGTCTCAAAAGAGCCATAAATTTTGATTCTGACCGTTAGATCGCGCTCAAATTTTTACAAGAGTTTTTGGAGGCTGCTTTCATCGGGGTTGTTCAGGAATCGCTACTCGGTGACGAGAAGGTCTAGTCGGCAAGACCTCAGAAACAGGTCAAAATGGCCATAACTTTTGGTATGATTGTTAAATCGTGCTAAAATGTCTACACGAGTTTCTAGAGGCTGTTTTCCTTAGGGTTGCTTTGGATTCCCTACTAGATGACGAGGAGGTCTGGTCGGCCAACCTTGAGTAAGTTGTCAAAGGGGTCATAACGTTTTATCCAACCGTTAGGTTGCGTTTAAATTTTTACACGAGTTTCCGGAGGCCGTTTTCCTAATGGTTGCTTTGGAATCGCTACTCGGTGAAGAGGAGGTCTGGTCGGCTAGACTTGTGTAGCGTCTCAAAAGAGCCATAAATTTTGATCCGATGGTTTGATCACACTCAAATTTTTACAAGAGTTTTTGGAGGCTGTTTTCATTGGGGTTGTTGAGGAATCGCTACTCGGTGACGAGAAGGTCTAGTCAGCAGCACCTCAGAAACAGGTCAAAATGGCCAAAACTTTTGGTATGACCGTTGGATCGCGCTAAATTGTATACACGAGTTTCTAGAGGCCGTTTTCCATAGGGTTGCTTTGGATTCCCTACTAGATGACGAGGAGGTCTGGTCGGCCAGCCTTGAGTAACGGGTCAAAAGGGTCATAACTTTTGATCCAACCGTTGGATCGCGTTTAAATTTTTACACGAGTTTCCGGAGGCCGTTTTCCTTATGGTTGCTTTGGAATCGCTTCTCGGTGAAGATGAGGTCTGGTCAGCTAGACTTGTGTAGCGTCACAAAAGAGCCATAAATTTTGATCCGACGGTTTGATCACGCTCAAATTTTTACAAGAGTTTTTGGAGGCTGTTTTCATTGGGGTTGTTGAGGAATCGCTACTCGGTGACGAGAAGGTCTAGGTGGCAAGACTTCAGAAACAGGTCAAAATGGCCATAACTTTTGGTATGTTTGTTAAATCGTGCTAAAATGTCTATACGAGTTTCTAAAGGCCGTTTTCCTTAGTGTTGCTTTGGATTCCCTACAAGATGACGAGGAGGTCTGGTCGGCAAGACCTTAGAAACAGGTCAAAATGGCCATAACTTTTGGTATGACCGTTGGATCGCGCTAAAATGTCTACACGAGTTTCTAGAAGCTGTTTTCCTTAGTGTTGCTTTGGATTCCCTACTAGATGACGAGCAGGTCTGGTCGGCCAGCCTTGAGTAACAGGTCAAAAGAGTCATAACTTTTTATCCAACCGTTGGATCGCGTTTAAATTTTTACACGAGTTTGCGGAGGCCGTTTTCCTTATGGTTGCTTTGGAATCGCTACTCGGTGAAGATGAGGTCTGGTCGGCTAGACTTGTGTAGCGTCTCAAAAGAGCCATAAATTTTGATCCTACGGTTTGATCACCCTCAAATTTTTACAAGAGTTTTTGGAGGCTGTTTTCATTGGGGTTGTTGAGGAATCGCTACTCGGTGACGAGAAGGTCTAGTCAGCAAGACCTCAGAAACAGGTCAAAATGGCCATAACTTTTGGTATGTTTGTTAAATCGTGCTAAAATGTCTACACGAGTTTCTAGAGGCCGTTTTCCTTAGAGATGCTTTGGATTCCCAACTAGATGACGAGGAGGTGTGGTCGGCCAACCTTGAGTACCGGGTCAAAAGGGTCATAACAATTAATCCAACCGTTGGATCGCGTTTAAATTTTTACACGAGTTTCCGGAGGCCGTTTTCCTTATGGTTGCTTTGGAATCGCTACTCGGTGAAGAGGAGGTCTGGTCGGCGAGACTTGTGTAGCGTCTCAAAAGAGCCTTAAATTTTGATCCGACGGTTTGATCACGCTCAAATTTTTACAAGAGTTTTTGGAGGCTGTTTTCATTGGGGTTGTTGAGGAATCGCTACTCGGTTACGAGAAGGTCCAGTCGGCAAGACCTCAGAAACAGGTTGAAATGGCCATAGCTTTTGGTCTGACCGTTGGATCGCGCTAAAAAGTATACACGAGTTTCTAGAGGCTGTTTTCCTTAGGGTTGCTTTGGAATCGCTTCTCGGTGAAGATGAGGTCTGGTCGGCTAGACTTGAGTAGCGTCTCAAAAGAGCCATAAATTTTGATCTGACGGTTTGATCACGCTCAAATTTTTAAATCGTGCTAAAATGTCTACACGAGTTTCTAGAAGCTGTTTTCCTTTGTGTTGCTTTGGATTCCCTACTAGATGACGAGGAGGTACGCCAACCTTCAGTAACTTGTCAAAAGGGTCATAACGTTTTATCCAGCCGTTGGATCGCGTTTAAATTTTTACACGAGTTTCCGGAGGCCGTTTTCCTTATGGTTGCTTTGGAATCGCTACTCGGTGAAGAGGAGGTCTGGTCGGCTAGACTTGTGTAGCGTCTCAAAAGAGTCATAAATTTTGATCCGATGGTTTGATCACGCTCAAATTTTTACAAGAGTTTTTGGAGGCTGTTTTCATTGGGGTTGTTGAGGAATCGCTACTCGGTGACGAGAAGGTCTAGTCGGCAAGACCTCAGAAACAGGTCAAAATGGCCATAACTTTTGGTATGTTTGTTAAATCGTGCTAAAATGTCTACACGAGTTTCTAGAGGCCGTTTTCCTTAGAGTTGCTTTGGATTCCCTACTAGATGACGAGGAGGTGTGGTCGGCCAACCTTGAGTACCTGGTCAAAAGGGTCATAACAATTAATCCAACCGTTGGATCGCGTTTAAATTTTTACACGAGTTTCCGGAGGCCGTTTTCCTAATGGTTGCTTTGGAATCGCTACTCGGTGAAGATGAGGTCTGGTCGGCTAGACTTGTGTAGCGTCACAAAAGAGCCATAAATTTTGATCCGACGGTTTGATCACGCTCAAATTTTTACAAGAGTTTTTGGAGGCTGATTTCATTGGGGTTGTTGAGGAATTGCTACTCGGTGACGAGAAGGTCCAGTCGGCAAGACCTCAGAAACAGGTCGAAATGGCCATAGCTTTTGGTCTGACCATTGGATCGCGCTAAAAAGTATACACTAGTTTCTAGAGGCCGTTTTCCTTAGGGTTGCTTTGGAATCGCTTCTCGGTGAAGATGAGGTCTGGTCGGCTAGACTTGAGTAGCGTCTCAAAAGAGCCATAAATTTTGATCTGACCGTTAGATCGCGCTCAAATTTTTACAAGAGTTTTTGGAGGCTGCTTTCATCGGGGTTGTTCAGGAATCGCTACTCGGTGACGAGAAGGTCTAGTCGGCAAGACCTCAGAAACAGGTCAAAATGGCCATAACTTTTGGTATGATTGTTAAATCGTGCTAAAATGTCTACACGAGTTTCTAGAGGCTGTTTTCCTTAGGGTTGCTTTGGATTCCCTACAAGATGACGAGGAGGTCTGGTCGGCCAGCCTTGAGTAACTTGTCAAAGGTGTCATAACGTTTTATCCACCCGTTGGATCGCGTTTAAATTTTTACACGAGTTTCCGGAGGCCGTTTTCCTAATGGTTGCTTTGGAATCGCTACTCGGTGAAGAGGAGGTCTGGTCGGCTAGACTTGTGTAGCGTCTCAAAAGAGCCGTAAATTTTGATCCGATGGTTTGATCACCCTCAAATTTTTACAAGAGTTTTTGGAGGCTGTTTTCATTGGGGTTGTTGAGGAATCGCTACTCGGTGACGAGAAGGTCTAGTCAGCAGCACCTCAGAAACAGGTCAAAATGGCCAAAACTTTTGGTATGACCGTTGGATCGCGCTAAATTGTATACACGAGTTTCTAGAGGCCGTTTTCCATAGGGTTGCTTTGGATTCCCTACTAGATGACGAGCAGGTCTGGTCGGCCAGCCTTGAGTAACGGGTCAAAAGGGTCATAACTTTTGATCCAACCGTTGGATCGCGTTTAAATTTTTACACGAGTTTCCGGAGGCGGTTTTCCTTATGGTTGCTTTGGAATCGCTACTCGGTGAAGATGAGGTCTGGTCGGCTAGACTTGAGTAGCGTCTCAAAAGAGCCATAAATTTTGATCTGACCGTTAGATCGCGCTCAAATTTTTACAAGAGTTTTTGGAGGCTGCTTTCATCGGGGTTGTTCAGGAATCGCTACTCGGTGACGAGAAGGTCTAGTCGGCAAGACCTCAGAAACAGGTCAAAATGGCCATAACTTTTGGTATGATTGTTAAATCGTGCTAAAATGTCTACACGAGTTTCTAGAGGCTGTTTTCCTTAGGGTTGCTTTGGATTCCCTACTAGATGACGAGGAGGTCTGGTCGGCCAGCCTTGAGTAACTTGTCAAAGGGGTCATAACGTTTTATCCAACCGTTAGGATCGCGTTTAAATTTTTACACGAGTTTCCGGAGGCCGTTTTCCTAATGGTTGCTTTGGAATCGCTACTCGGTGAAGAGGAGGTCTGGTCGGCTAGACTTGTGTAGCGTCTCAAAAGAGCCATAAATTTTGATCCGATGGTTTGATCACACTCAAATTTTTACAAGAGTTTTTGGAGGCTGTTTTCATTGGGGTTGTTGAGGAATCGCTACTCGGTGACGAGAAGGTCTAGTCAGCAGCACCTCAGAAACAGGTCAAAATGGCCATAACTTTTGGTATGACCGTTGGATCGCGCTAAATTGTATACACGAGTTTCTAGAGGCCGTTTTCCATAGGGTTGCTTTGGATTCCCTACTAGATGACGAGGAGGTCTGGTCGGCCAGCCTTGAGTAACGGGTCAAAAGGGTCATAACTTTTGATCCAACCGTTGGATCGCGTTTAAATTTTTACACGAGTTTCCGGAGGCCGTTTTCCTTATGGTTTCTTTGGAATCGCTACTCGGTGAAGATGACGTCTGGTCGGCTAGACTTGTGTAGCGTCTCAAAAGAGCCATAAATTTTGTCCCTACGGTTTGATCACGCTCAAATTTTTATGAGAGTTTTTGGAGGCGGTTTTCATTGGGGTTGTTGAGGAATCGCTACTCGGTGACGAGAAGGTCTAGTCGGCAAGACCTCAGAAACAGGTCAAAATGGCCATAACTTTTGGTATGTGTTGTTAAATCGTGCTAAAATGTCTATACGAGTTTCTAAAGGTCGTTTTCCTTAGTGTTGCTTTGGATTCCCTACAAGATGACGAGGAGGTCTGGTCGGCCAGCCTTGAGTAACGGGTCAAAAGGGTCATAACTTTTGATCCAACCGTTGGATCGCGTTTAAATTTTTACACGAGTTTCCGGAGGCCGTTTTCCTTATGGTTGCTTTGGAATCGCTACTCGGTGAAGATGAGGTCTGGTCGGCTAGACTTGAGTAGCGTCTCAAAAGAGCCATAAATTTTGATCTGACCGTTAGATCGCGCTCAAATTTTTACAAGAGTTTTTGGAGGCTGCTTTCATTGGGGTTGTTGAGTAATAGCTACTCGGTGACGAGAAGGTCTAGTCGGCAAGACCTTAGAAACAGGTCAAAATTGCCATAACTTTTGGTATGATTGTTAAATCGTGCTAAAATGTCTACACGAGTTTCTAGAGGCTGTTTTCCTTAGGGTTCCTTTGGATTCCCTACTAGATGGCGAGGAGGTCTGGTCGGCCAGCCTTGAGTAACTTGTCAAAGGGGTCATAACGTTTTATCAAACCGTTAGATCGCGCTCAAATTTTTACAAGTGTTTTTGGAGGCTGCTTTCATTGGGGTTGTTCAGGAATCGCTACTCGGTGACGAGAAGGTCTAGTCGGCAAGACCTCAGAAACAGGTCAAAATGGCCATAACTTTTGGTATGACCGTTGGATCGCGCTAAAATGTCTACACGAGTTTCTAGAAGCCGTTTTCCTTAGTGTTGCTTTGGATTCCCTACTAGATGACGAGCAGGTCTGGTCGGCCAGCCTTGAGTAACGGGTCAAAAGGGTCATAACTTTTGATCCAACCGTTGGATCGCGTTTAAATTTTTACACGAGTTTCCGGAGGCCGGTTTCCTTATGGTTGCTTTGGAATCGCTACTCGGTGAAGATGAGGTCTGGTCGGCTAGACTTGTGTAGCGTCTCAAAAGAGCCATAAATTTTGACCCTACAGTTTGATCACACTCAAATTTTTACAAGAGTTTTTGGAGGCGGTTTTCATTGGGGTTGTTGTGGAATCGCTACTCGGTGACGAGAAGGTCGAGTCAGCAAGACCTCAGAAACAGGTCAAAATGGCCATAACTTTTGGTATGTTTGTTAAATCGTGCTAAAAAGTCTATACGAGTTTCTAAAGGCCGTTTTCCTTAGTGTTGCTTTGGATTCCCTACAAGATGACGAGGAGGTCTGGTCGGCCAGCCTTGAGTAACGGGTCAAAAGGGTCATAACTTTTGATCCAACCGTTGGATCGCGTTTAAATTTTTACACGAGTTTCCGGAGGCCGTTTTCCTTATGGTTGCTTTGGAATCGCTACTCGGTGAAGATGAGGTCTGGTCGGCTAGACTTGTGTAGCGTCTCAAAAGAGCCATAAATTTTGATCTGACCGTTAGATCGCGCTCAAATTTTTACAAGAGTTTTTGGAGGCTGCTTTCATCGGGGTTGTTCAGGAATCGCTACTCGGTGACGAGAAGGTCTAGTCGGCAAGACCTCAGAAACAGGTCAAAATGGCCATAACTTTTGGTATGATTGTTAAATCGTGCTAAAATGTCTACACGAGTTTCTAGAGGTTGTTTTCCTTAGGGTTGCTTTGGATTCCCTACTAGATGACGAGGAGGTCTGGTCGGCCAGCCTTGAGTAACTTGTCAAAGGGGTCATAACGTTTTATCCAACCGTTAGGTCGCGTTTAAATTTTTACACGAGTTTCCGGAGGCCGTTTTCCTAATGGTTGCTTTGGAATCGCTACTCGGTGAAGAGGAGGTCTGGTCGGCTAGACTTGTGTAGCGTCTCAAAAGAGCCATAAATTTTGATCCGATGGTTTGATCACACTCAAATTTTTACAAGAGTTTTTGGAGGCTTGTTTCATTGGGGTTGTTGAGGAATCGCTACTCGGTGACGAGAAGGTCTAGTCAGCAGCACCTCAGAAACAGGTCAAAATGGCCAAAACTTTTGGTATGACCGTTGGATCGCGCTAAATTGTATACACGAGTTTCTAGAGGCCGTTTTCCATATGGTTGCTTTGGATTCCCTACTAGATGACAAGGAGGTCTGGTCGGCCAGCCTTGCGTAACGGGTCAAAAGGGTCATAACTTTTGATCCAACCGTTGGATCGCATTTAAATTTTTACTCGAGTTTCCGGAGGCCGTTTTCCTTATGGTTGCTTTGGAATCGCTACTCGGTGAAGATGAGGTCTGGTCGGCTAGACTTGTGTAGCGTCTCAAAAGAGCCATAAATTTTGATTCTACGGTTTGATCACCCTCAAATTTTTACAAGAGTTTTTGGAGGCTGTTTTCATTGGGGTTGTTGAGGAATCGCTACTCGGTGACGAGAAGGTCCAGTCGGCAAGACCTCAGAAACAGGTCGAAATGGCCATAGCTTTTGGTCTGACCGTTGGATCGCGTTAAAAAGTATACACGAGTTTCTAGAGGACGTTTTCCTTAGGGTTGCTTTGGAATCGCTTCTCGGTGAAGATGAGGTCTGGTTGGCAAGACTTGTGTAGCGTCTCAAAAGAGCCATAAATTTTGATCCGACGGTTTGATCGCACTCAAATTTTTACAAGAGTTTTTGGAGGCTGCTTTCATTGGGGTTGTTCAGGAATCGCTACTCGGTGACGAGAAGGTCTAGTCGGCAAGACCTCAGAAACAGGTCAAAATGGCCATAACTTTTGGTATGTTTGTTAAATCGTGCTAAAATGTCTATACGAGTTTCTAGAGGCCGTTTTCCTTAGTGTTGCTTTGGATTCCATACAAGATGACGAGGAGGTCTGGTCGGCCAGCCTTGAGTAACGGGTCAAAAGGGTCATACCTTTTGATCCAACCGTTGGATCGCGTTTAAATTTTTACACGAGTTTCCGGAGGCCGTTTTCCTAATGGTTGCTTTGGAATCGCTACTCGATGAAGAGGAGGTGTGGTCGGCTAGACTTGTGTAGCGTCTCAAAAGAGCCATAAATTTTGACCCTACGGTTTGATCACGCTCAAATTTTTACAAGAGTTTTTGGAGGCGGTTTTCATTGGGGTTGTTGAGGAATCGCTACTCGGTGACGAGAAGGTCGAGTCGGCAAGACCTCAGAAACAGGTCAAAATGGCCATAACTTTTGGTATGTTTGTTAAATCGTGCTAAAATGTCTATACGAGTTTCTAAAGGCTGTTTTCCTTAGTGTTGCTCTGGATTCCCTACAAGATGTCGAGGAGGTCTGGTCGGCCAGCCTTGAGTAACGGGTCAAAAGGGTCATAACTTTTGATCCAACCGTTGGATCGCGTTTAAATTTTTACACGAGTTTCCGGAAGCCGTTTTCCTTATGGTTGCTTTGGAATCGCTACTCGGTGAAGATGAGGTCTGGTCGGCTAGACTTGTGTAGCGTCTCAAAAGAGCCATAAATTTTGACCCTACGGTTTGATCACGCTCAAATTTTTACAAGAGTTTTTGGAGGCTGTTTTATTGGGGTTGTTGAGTAATCGCTACTCGGTGACGAGAAGGTCGAGTCGGCAAGACCTCAGAAACAGGTCAAAATGGCCATAACTTTTGGTATGTTTGTTAAATCGTGCTAAAATGTCTACACGAGTTTCTAAAGGCCGTTTTCCATAGGGTTGCTTTGGATTCCCTACTAGATAAGGAGGAGGTCTGGTCGGCCATCCTTGAGTAACTTGTCAAAGGGGTCATAACATTTTATCAAACCGTTAGATCGCGTTTAAATTTTTACACGAGTTTACGGAGGCCGTTTTCCTAATGGTTGCTTTGGAATCGCTACTCGGTGAAGAGGAGGTTTGGCGGCTAGACTTGTGTAGCGTCTCAAAAGAGCCATAAATTTTGACCCTACGGTTTGATCACGCTCAAATTTTTACAACAGTTTTTGGAGGCTGTTTTCATTGGGGTTGTTGAGTAATCGCTACTCGGTGACGAGAAGGTCGAGTCGGCAAGACCTCAGAAACAGGTCAAAATGGCCATAACTTTTGGTATATTTGTTAAATCGTGCTAAAATGTCTACACGAGTTTCTAAAGGCCGTTTTCCATAGGGTTGCTTTGGATTCCCTACTACATAAGGAGGAGGTCTGGTCGGCCATCCTTGAGTAACTTGTCAAAGGGGTCTTAACATTTTATCAAACCGTTAGATCGCGTTTAAATTTTTACACGAGTTTCGGGAGGCTGTTTTCCTAATGGTTGCTTTGGAATCGCTACTCGGTGAAGAGGAGGTCTGGTCGGCTAGACTTGTGTAGCGTCTCAAAAGAGCCATAAATTTTGATCCGATGGTTTGATCACACTCAAATTTTTACAAGAGTTTTTGGAGGCTGTTTTCATTGGGGTTGTTGAGTAATCGCTACTCGGTGACGAGAAGGTCTAGTCGGCAAGACCTCAGAAACAGGTCAAAATGGCCATAACTTTTGGTATGTTTGTTAAATCGTGCTAAAATGTCTATACGAGTTTCTAGAGGCCGTTTTCCTTAGTGTTGCTTTGGATTCCATACAAGATGACGAGGAGGTCTGGTCGGCCAGCCTTGAGTAACGGGTCAAAAGGGTCATACCTTTTGATCCAACCGTTGGATCGCGTTTAAATTTTTACACGAGTTTCCGGAGGCCGTTTTCCTAATGGTTGCTTTGGAATCGCTACTCGATGAAGAGGAGGTGTGGTCGGCTAGACTTGTGTAGCGTCTCAAAAGAGCCATAAATTTTGATCCGATGGTTTGATCACACTCAAATTTTTACAAGAGTTTTTGGAGGCTGTTTTCATTGGGGTTGTTGAGGAATCGCTACTCGGTGACGAGAAGGTCTAGTCAGCAGCACCTCAGAAACAGGTCAAAATGGCCATAACTTTTGGTATGTTTGTTACATCGTGCTAAAATGTCTATACGAGTTTCTAAAGGCCGTTTTCCTTAGTGTTGCTTTGGATTCCCTACAAGATGACGAGGAGGTCTGGTCGGCCAGCCTTGAGTAACGGGTCAAAAGGGTCATAACTTTTGATCCAACCGTTGGATCGCGTTTAAATTTTTACACGAGTTTCCGGAAGCCGTTTTCCTTATGGTTGCTTTGGAATCGCTACTCGGTGAAGATGAGGTCTGGTCGGCTAGACTTGTGTAGCGTCTCAAAAGAGCCATAAATTTTGACCCTACGGTTTGATCACGCTCAAATTTTTACAAGAGTTTTTGGAGGCTGTTTTTATTGGGGTTGTTGAGTAATCGCTACTCGGTGACGAGAAGGTCGAGTCGGCAAGACCTCAGAAACAGGTCAAAATGGCCATAACTTTTGGTATGTTTGTTAAATCGTGCTAAAATGTCTACACGAGTTTCTAAAGGCCGTTTTCCATAGGGTTGCTTTGGATTCCCTACTAGATAAGGAGGAGGTCTGGTCGGCCATCCTTGAGTAACTTGTCAAAGGGGTCATAACATTTTATCAAACCGTTAGATCGCGTTTAAATTTTTACACGAGTTTACGGAGGCCGTTTTCCTAATGGTTGCTTTGGAATCGCTACTCGGTGAAGAGGAGGTTTGGCGGCTAGACTTGTGTAGCGTCTCAAAAGAGCCATAAATTTTGACCCTACGGTTTGATCACGCTCAAATTTTTACAACAGTTTTTGGAGGCTGTTTTCATTGGGGTTGTTGAGTAATCGCTACTCGGTGACGAGAAGGTCGAGTCGGCAAGACCTCAGAAACAGGTCAAAATGGCCATAACTTTTGGTATATTTGTTAAATCGTGCTAAAATGTCTACACGAGTTTCTAAAGGCCGTTTTCCATAGGGTTGCTTTGGATTCCCTACTACATAAGGAGGAGGTCTGGTCGGCCATCCTTGAGTAACTTGTCAAAGGGGTCTTAACATTTTATCAAACCGTTAGATCGCGTTTAAATTTTTACACGAGTTTCGGGAGGCTGTTTTCCTAATGGTTGCTTTGGAATCGCTACTCGGTGAAGAGGAGGTCTGGTCGGCTAGACTTGTGTAGCGTCTCAAAAGAGCCATAAATTTTGATCCGATGGTTTGATCACACTCAAATTTTTACAAGAGTTTTTGGAGGCTGTTTTCATTGGGGTTGTTGAGTAATCGCTACTCGGTGACGAGAAGGTCTAGTCGGCAAGACCTCAGAAACAGGTCAAAATGGCCATAACTTTTGGTATGATTGTTAAATCGTGCTCAAATGTCTACACGAGTTTCTAGAGGCTGTTTTCCTTAGGGTTCCTTTGGATTCCCTACTAGATGGCGAGGAGGTCTGGTCGGCCAGCCTTGAGTAACTTGTCAAAGGGGTCATAACGTTTTATCCAACCGTTAGATCGCGTTTAAATTTTTACACGAGTTTACGGAGGCCGTTTTCCTTATGGTTGCTTTGGAATCGCTACTCGGTGAAGATGAGGTCTGGTTGGCTAGACTTGAGTAGCGTCTCAAAAGAGCCATAAATTTTGATCCGATGTTTAGATCGCGCTCAAATTTTTACAAGAGTTTTTGGAGGCTGCTTTCATTGGGGTTGTTCAGGAATCGCTACTCGGTGACGAGAAGGTCTAGTCGGCAAGACCTCAGAAACAGGTCAAAATGGCCATAACTTTTGGTATGACCGTTGGATCGCGCTACAATGTCTACACGAGTTTCTAGAAGCCGTTTTCCTTAGTGTTGCTTTGGATTCCCTACTAGATGACGAGCAGGTCTGGTCGGCCAGCCTTGAGTAACGGGTCAAAAGGGTCATAACTTTTGATCCAACCGTTGGATCGCGTTTAAATTTTTACACGAGTTTCCGGAGGCGGTTTTCCTTATGGTTGCTTTGGAATCGCTACTCGGTGAAGATGAGGTCTGGTTGGCTAGACTTGAGTAGCGTCTCAAAAGAGCCATAAATTTTGATCTGACCGTTAGATCGCGCTCAAATTTTTACAAGAGTTTTTGGAGGCTGCTTTCATTGGGGTTGTTGAGTAATCGCTACTCGGTGACGAGAAGGTCTAGTCGGCAAGACCTTAGAAACAGGTCAAAATTGCCATAACTTTTGGTATGATTGTTAAATCGTGCTAAAATGTCTACACGAGTTTCTAGAGGCTGTTTTCCTTAGGGTTGCTTTGGATTCCCTACTAGATGGCGAGGAGGTTTGGTCGGCCAGCCTTGAGTAACTTGTCAAAGGGGTCATAACGTTTTATCAAACCGTTAGATCGCGCTCAAATTTTTACAAGTGTTTTTGGAGGCTGCTTTCATTGGGGTTGTTCAGGAATCTCTACTCGGTGACGAGAAGGTCTAGTCGGCAAGACCTCAGAAACAGGTCAAAATGGCCATAACTTTTGGTATGACCGTTGGATCGCGCTAAAATGTCTACACGAGTTTCTAGAAGCCGTTTTCTTTAGTGTTGCTTTGGATTCCCTACTAGATGACGAGCAGGTCTGGTCGGCCAGCCTTGAGTAACGGGTCAAAAGGGTCATAACTTTTGATCCAACCGTTGGATCGCGTTTAAATTTTTACACGAGTTTCCGGAGGCCGGTTTCCTTATGGTTGCTTTGGAATCGCTACTCGGTGAAGATGAGGTCTGGTCGGCTAGACTTGTGTAGCGTCTCAAAAGAGCCATAAATTTTGACCCTACAGTTTGATCACACTCAAATTTTTACAAGAGTTTTTGGAGGCGGTTTTCATTGGGGTTGTTGTGGAATCGCTACTCGGTGACGAGAAGGTCGAGTCAGCAAGACCTCAGAAACAGGTCAAAATGGCCATAACTTTTGGTATGTTTGTTAAATCGTGCTAAAAAGTCTATACGAGTTTCTAAAGGCCGTTTTCCTTAGTGTTGCTTTGGATTCCCTACAAGATGACGAGGAGGTCTGGTCGGCCAGCCTTGAGTAACGGGTCAAAAGGGTCATAACTTTTGATCCAACCGTTGGATCGCGTTTAAATTTTTACACGAGTTTCCGGAGGCCGGTTTCCTTATGGTTGCTTTGGAATCGCTACTCGGTGAAGATGAGGTCTGGTCGGCTAGACTTGTGTAGCGTCTCAAAAGAGCCATAAATTTTGACCCTACAGTTTGATCACGCTCAAATTTTTACAAGAGTTTTTGGAGGCTGTTTTCATTGGGGTTGTTGAGTAATCGCTACTCGGTGACGAGAAAGTCTAGTCGGCAAGACCTTAGAAACAGGTCAAAATGGCCATAACTTTTGGTATGTTTGTTAAATCGTGTTAAAATGTCTATACGAGTTTCTAGAGGCTGTTTTCCTTAGGGTTGCTTTGGATTCCCTACTAGATGGCGAGGAGGTCTGGTCGGCCAGCCTTGAATAACTTGTCAAAGGGGTCATAACGTTTTATCAAACCGTTAGATCGCGTTTAAATTTTTACACGAGTTTCCGGAGGCCGTTTTCCTAATGGTTGCTTTGGAATCGCTACTCGGTGAAGAGGAGGTCTGGTCGGCTAGACTTGTGTAGCGTCTCAAAAGAGCCATAAATTTTGATCCGATGGTTTGATCACACTCAAATTTTTACAAGAGTTTTTGGAGGCTGTTTTCATTGGGGTTGTTGAGGAATCGCTACTCGGTGACGAGAAGGTCTAGTCAGCAGCACCTCAGAAACAGGTCAAAATGGCCATAACTTTTGGTATGTTTGTTACATCGTGCTAAAATGTCTATACGAGTTTCTAAAGGCCGTTTTCCTTAGTGTTGCTTTGGATTCCCTACAAGATGACGAGGAGGTCTGGTCGGCCAGCCTTGAGTAACGGGTCAAAAGGGTCATAACTTTTGATCCAACCGTTGGATCGCGTTTAAATTTTTACACGAGTTTCCGGAAGCCGTTTTCCTTATGGTTGCTTTGGAATCGCTACTCGGTGAAGATGAGGTCTGGTCGGCTAGACTTGTGTAGCGTCTCAAAAGAGCCATAAATTTTGACCCTACGGTTTGATCACGCTCAAATTTTTACAAGAGTTTTTGGAGGCTGTTTTTATTGGGGTTGTTGAGTAATCGCTACTCGGTGACGAGAAGGTCGAGTCGGCAAGACCTCAGAAACAGGTCAAAATGGCCATAACTTTTGGTATGTTTGTTAAATCGTGCTAAAATGTCTACACGAGTTTCTAAAGGCCGTTTTCCATAGGGTTGCTTTGGATTCCCTACTAGATAAGGAGGAGGTCTGGTCGGCCATCCTTGAGTAACTTGTCAAAGGGGTCATAACATTTTATCAAACCGTTAGATCGCGTTTAAATTTTTACACGAGTTTACGGAGGCCGTTTTCCTAATGGTTGCTTTGGAATCGCTACTCGGTGAAGAGGAGGTTTGGCGGCTAGACTTGTGTAGCGTCTCAAAAGAGCCATAAATTTTGACCCTACGGTTTGATCACGCTCAAATTTTTACAACAGTTTTTGGAGGCTGTTTTCATTGGGGTTGTTGAGTAATCGCTACTCGGTGACGAGAAGGTCGAGTCGGCAAGACCTCAGAAACAGGTCAAAATGGCCATAACTTTTGGTATATTTGTTAAATCGTGCTAAAATGTCTACACGAGTTTCTAAAGGCCGTTTTCCATAGGGTTGCTTTGGATTCCCTACTACATAAGGAGGAGGTCTGGTCGGCCATCCTTGAGTAACTTGTCAAAGGGGTCTTAACATTTTATCAAACCGTTAGATCGCGTTTAAATTTTTACACGAGTTTCGGGAGGCTGTTTTCCTAATGGTTGCTTTGGAATCGCTACTCGGTGAAGAGGAGGTCTGGTCGGCTAGACTTGTGTAGCGTCTCAAAAGAGCCATAAATTTTGATCCGATGGTTTGATCACACTCAAATTTTTACAAGAGTTTTTGGAGGCTGTTTTCATTGGGGTTGTTGAGTAATCGCTACTCGGTGACGAGAAGGTCTAGTCGGCAAGACCTCAGAAACAGGTCAAAATGGCCATAACTTTTGGTATGATTGTTAAATCGTGCTCAAATGTCTACACGAGTTTCTAGAGGCTGTTTTCCTTAGGGTTCCTTTGGATTCCCTACTAGATGGCGAGGAGGTCTGGTCGGCCAGCCTTGAGTAACTTGTCAAAGGGGTCATAACGTTTTATCCAACCGTTAGATCGCGTTTAAATTTTTACACGAGTTTACGGAGGCCGTTTTCCTTATGGTTGCTTTGGAATCGCTACTCGGTGAAGATGAGGTCTGGTTGGCTAGACTTGAGTAGCGTCTCAAAAGAGCCATAAATTTTGATCCGATGGTTAGATCGCGCTCAAATTTTTACAAGAGTTTTTGGAGGCTGCTTTCATTGGGGTTGTTCAGGAATCGCTACTCGGTGACGAGAAGGTCTAGTCGGCAAGACCTCAGAAACAGGTCAAAATGGCCATAACTTTTGGTATGACCGTTGGATCGCGCTACAATGTCTACACGAGTTTCTAGAAGCTGTTTTCCTTAGGGTTGCTTTGGATTCCCTACTAGATGGCGAGGAGGTTTGGTCGGCCAGCCTTGAGTAACTTGTCAAAGGGGTCATAACGTTTTATCAAACCGTTAGATCGCGCTCAAATTTTTACAAGAGTTTTTGGAGGCTGCTTTCATTGGGGTTGTTCAGGAATCGCTACTCGGTGACGAGAAGGTCTAGTCGGCAAGACCTCAGAAACAGGTCAAAATGGCCATAACTTTTGGTATGACCGTTGGATCGCGCTACAATGTCTACACGAGTTTCTAGAAGCTGTTTTCCTTAGGGTTGCTTTGGATTCCCTACTAGATGGCGAGGAGGTTTGGTCGGCCAGCCTTGAGTAACTTGTCAAAGGGGTCATAACGTTTTATCAAACCGTTAGATCGCGCTCAAATTTTTACAAGTGTTTTTGGAGGCTGCTTTCATTGGGGTTGTTCAGGAATCTCTACTCGGTGACGAGAAGGTCTAGTCGGCAAGACCTCAGAAACAGGTCAAAATGGCCATAACTTTTGGTATGACCGTTGGATCGCGCTAAAATGTCTACACGAGTTTCTAGAAGCCGTTTTCTTTAGTGTTGCTTTGGATTCCCTACTAGATGACGAGCAGGTCTGGTCGGCCAGCCTTGAGTAACGGGTCAAAAGGGTCATAACTTTTGATCCAACCGTTGGATCGCGTTTAAATTTTTACACGAGTTTCCGGAGGCCGGTTTCCTTATGGTTGCTTTGGAATCGCTACTCGGTGAAGATGAGGTCTGGTCGGCTAGACTTGTGTAGCGTCTCAAAAGAGCCATAAATTTTGACCCTACAGTTTGATCACACTCAAATTTTTACAAGAGTTTTTGGAGGCGGTTTTCATTGGGGTTGTTGTGGAATCGCTACTCGGTGACGAGAAGGTCGAGTCAGCAAGACCTCAGAAACAGGTCAAAATGGCCATAACTTTTGGTATGTTTGTTAAATCGTGCTAAAAAGTCTATACGAGTTTCTAAAGGCCGTTTTCCTTAGTGTTGCTTTGGATTCCCTACAAGATGACGAGGAGGTCTGGTCGGCCAGCCTTGAGTAACGGGTCAAAAGGGTCATAACTTTTGATCCAACCGTTGGATCGCGTTTAAATTTTTACACGAGTTTCCGGAGGCCGGTTTCCTTATGGTTGCTTTGGAATCGCTACTCGGTGAAGATGAGGTCTGGTCGGCTAGACTTGTGTAGCGTCTCAAAAGAGCCATAAATTTTGACCCTACAGTTTGATCACGCTCAAATTTTTACAAGAGTTTTTGGAGGCTGTTTTCATTGGGGTTGTTGAGTAATCGCTACTCGGTGACGAGAAAGTCTAGTCGGCAAGACCTTAGAAACAGGTCAAAATGGCCATAACTTTTGGTATGTTTGTTAAATCGTGTTAAAATGTCTATACGAGTTTCTAGAGGCTGTTTTCCTTAGGGTTGCTTTGGATTCCCTACTAGATGGCGAGGAGGTCTGGTCGGCCAGCCTTGAATAACTTGTCAAAGGGGTCATAACGTTTTATCAAACCGTTAGATCGCGTTTAAATTTTTACACGAGTTTCCGGAGGCCGTTTTCCTAATGGTTGCTTTGGAATCGCTACTCGGTGAAGAGGAGGTCTGGTCGGCTAGACTTGTGTAGCGTCTCAAAAGAGCCATAAATTTTGATCCGATGGTTTGATCACACTCAAATTTTTACAAGAGTTTTTGGAGGCTGTTTTCATTGGGGTTGTTGAGGAATCGCTACTCGGTGACGAGAAGGTCTAGTCAGCAGCACCTCAGAAACAGGTCAAAATGGCCATAACTTTTGGTATGTTTGTTACATCGTGCTAAAATGTCTATACGAGTTTCTAAAGGCCGTTTTCCTTAGTGTTGCTTTGGATTCCCTACAAGATGACGAGGAGGTCTGGTCGGCCAGCCTTGAGTAACGGGTCAAAAGGGTCATAACTTTTGATCCAACCGTTGGATCGCGTTTAAATTTTTACACGAGTTCCCGGAGGCCGTTTTCCTTATGGTTGCTTTGGAATCGCTACTCGGTGAAGATGAGGTCTGGTCGGCTAGACTTGTGTAGCGTCTCAAAAGAGCCATAAATTTTGACCCTACGGTTTGATCACGCTCAAATTTTTACAAGAGTTTTTGGAGGCTGTTTTCATTGGGGTTGTTGAATAATCGCTACTCGGTGACGAGAAGGTCTTGTCGGCAAGACCTCAGAAACAGGTCAAAATGGCCATAACTTTTGGTATGTTTGTTAAATCGTGTTAAAATGTCTATACGAGTTTCTAGAGGCTGTTTTCCTTAGGGTTGCTTTGGATTCCCTACTAGATGGCGAGGAGGTCTGGTCGGCCAGCCTTGAGTAACTTGTCAAAGGGGTCATAACGTTTTATCAAACCGTTAGATCGCGTTTAAATTTTTACACGAGTTTCCGGAGGCCGTTTTCCTAATGGTTGCTTTGGAATCGCTACTCGGTGAAGAGGAGGTCTGGTCGGCTAGACTTGTGTAGCGTCTCAAAAGAGCCATAAATTTTGATCCGATGGTTTGATCACACTCAAATTTTTACAAGAGTTTTTGGAGGCTGTTTTCATTGGGGTTGTTGAGGAATCGCTACTCGGTGACGAGAAGGTCTAGTCAGCAGCACCTCAGAAACAGGTCAAAATGGCCAAAACTTTTGGTATGACCATTGGATCGCGCTAAATTGTATACACGAGTTTCTAGACGCCGTTTTCCATAGGGTTGCTTTGGATTCCCTACTAGATGACGAGGAGGTCAGGTCGGCCAGCCTTGAGTAATCCTACTAGATGACGAGGAGGTCAGGTCGGCCAGCCTTGAGTAACTTGTCAAAAGGGTCATAACGTTTTATCCAACCGTTGGATCGCGTTTAAATTTTTACACGAGTTTCCGGAGGCCGTTTTCCTAATGGTTGCTTTGGAATCGCTACTCGGTGAAGAGGAGGTCTGGTCGGCTAGACTTGTGTAGCGTCTCAAAAGAGCCATAAATTTTGATCCGATGGTTTGATCACACTCAAATTTTTACAAGAGTTTTTGGAGGCTGTTTTCATTGGGGTTGTTGAGGAATCGCTACTCGGTGACGAGAAGGTCTAGTCAGCAGCACCTCAGAAACAGGTCAAAATGGCCAAAACTTTTGGTATGACCGTTGGATCGCGCTAAATTGTATACACGAGTTTCTAAAGGCCGTTTTCCTTAGTGTTGCTTTGGATTCCCTACAAGATGACGAGGAGGTCTGGTCGGCCAGCCTTGAGTAACGGGTCAAAAGGGTCATAACGTTTTATCCAACCGTTGGATCGCGTTTAAATTTTTACACGAGTTTTCGGAGGCCGTTTTCCTTATGGTTGCTTTGGAATCGCTACTCGGTGAAGATGAGGTCTGGTCGGCTAGACTTGTGTAGCGTCTCAAAAGAGCCATAAATTTTGACCCTACGGTTTGATCACGCTCAAATTTTTACAAGAGTTTTTGGAGGCTGTTTTCATTGGGGTTGTTGAGTAATCGCTACTCGGTGACGAGAAGGTCTAGTCGGCAAGACCTCAGAAACAGGTCAAAATGGCCATAACTTTTGGTATGATTGTTAAATCGTGCTAAAATGTCTACACGCGTTTGTAGAGGCTGTTTTCCTTAGGGTTGCTTTGGATTCCCTACTAGATGGCGAGGAGGTCTGGTCGGCCAGCCTTGAGTAACGGGTCAAAAGGGTCATAACGTTTTATCCAACCGTTGGATCGCGTTTAAATTTTTACACGAGTTTCCGGAGGCCGTTTTCCTTATGGTTGCTTTGGAATCGCTACTCGGTGAAGATGAGGTCTGGTCGGCTAGACTTGTGTAGCGTCTAAAAAGAGCCATAAATTTTGATCCGACGGTTTGATCACGCTCAAATTTTTACAAGAGTTTTTGGAGGCTGGTTTCATTGGGGTTGTTGAGGAATCGCTACTTGGTGACGAGAAGGTCGAGTCGGCAAGACCTCAGAAACAGGTCAAAATGGCCATAACTTTTGGTATGATTGTTAAATCGGGCTAAAATGTCTATACGAGTTTCTAAAGGCCGTTTTCCTTAGTGTTGCTTTGGATTCCCTACAAGATGACGAGCAGGTCTGGTCGGCCAGCCTTGAGTAACGGGTCAAAAGGGTCATAACTTTTGATCCAACCGTTGGATCGCGTTTAAATTTTTACACGAGTTTCCGGAGGCCGTTTTCCTTATGGTTGCTTTGGAATCACTACTCGGTGAAGATGAGGTCTGGTCGGCTAGACTTGTGTAGCGTCTTAAAAGAGCCATAAATTTTGATCCGACGGTTTGATCACGCTCAAATTTTTACAAGAGTTTTTGGAGGCTGTTTTCATTGGGGTTGTTGAGGAATCGCAACTCGGTGACGAGAAGGTCGAGTCGGCAAGACCTCAGAAACAGGTCAAAATGGCCATAACTTTTGGTATGTTTGTTAAATCGTGCTAAAATGTCTACACAAGTTTCTAAAGGCCGTTTTCCTTAGTGTTGCTTTGGATTCCCTACAAGATGACGAGCAGGTCTGCTCGGCCAGCCTTGAGTAACGGGTCAAAAGGGTCATAACTTTTGATCCAACCGTTGGATCGCGTTTAAATTTTTACACGAGTTTCCGGGGGCCGTTTTCCTTATGGTTGCTTTGGAATCGCTACTCGGTGAAGATGAGGTCTGGTCGGCTAGACTTGTGTAGCGTCTCAAAAGAGCCGTAAATTTTGATCCGATGGTTTGATCACACTCAAATTTTTACAAGAGTTTTTGGAGGCGGTTTTCATTGGGGTTGTTGAGGAATCGCTACTCGGTGACGAGAAGGTCGAGTCGGCAAGACCTCAGAAACAGGTCAAAATGGCCATAACTTTTGGTATGTTTGTTAAATCGTGCTAAAATGTCTATACGAGTTTCTAAAGGCCGTTTTCCTTAGTGTTGCTTTGGATTCCCTACAAGATGACTAGAAGGTCTGGTCGGCCAGCCTTGACTAACGGGTCAAAAGGGTCATAACTTTTGATCCAACCGTTGGATCGCGTTTAAACTTTTACACGAGTTTCCGGGGGCCGTTTTCCTTATGGTTGCTTTGGAATCGCTACTCGGTGAAGATGAGGTCTGGTCGGCTAGACTTGTGTAGCGTCTCAAAAGAGCCATAAATTTTGACCCTACAGTTTGATCACGCTCAAATTTTTACAAGAGTTTTTGGATGCTGTTTTCATTGGGGTTGTTGAGTAATCGCTACTCGGTGACGAGAAGGTCTAGTCGGCAAGACCTTAGAAACAGGTCAAAATGGCCATAACTTTTGGTATGTTTGTTAAATCGTGCTAAAATGTCTATACGAGTTTCTAGAGGATGTTTTCCTTAGGGTTGCTTTGGATTCCCTACTAGATGGCGAGGAGGTCTGGTCGGCCAGCCTTGAGTAACTTGTCAAAGGGGTCATAATGTTTTATCCAACCGTTGGATCGCGTTTAAATTTTTACACGAGTTTCCGTAGGCCGTTTTCCTTATGGTTGTTGCTTTGGAATCGCTACTCGGTGAAGATGAGGTCTGGTCGGCTAGACTTGTGTAGCGTCTCAAAAGAGCCATAAATTTTCACCCTACGGTTTGATCACGCTCAAATTTCTACAAGAGTTTTTGGAGGCTGTTTTCATTGGGGTTGTTGAGGAATCGCTACTTGGTGACGAGAAGGTCGAGTCGGCAAGACCTCAGAAACAGGTCAAAATGGCCATAACTTTTGGTATGTTTGTTAAATCGTGCTAAAATGTCTAGACGAGTTTCTAAAGGCTGTTTTCCTTAGTGTTGCTTTGGATTCCCTACAAGATGACGAGGAGGTCTGGTCGGCCAGCCTTGAGTAACGGGTCAAAAGGGTCATAACTTTTAATCCAACCGTTGGATCGCGTTTAAATTTTTACACGAGTTTCCGGAGGCCGTTTTCCTTATGGTTGCTTTCGAATCGCTGCTCGGTGAAGATGAGGTCTGGTCGGCTAGACTTGTGTAGCGTCTCAAAAGAGCCATAAATTTTGACCCTACGGTTTGATCACGCTCAAATTTTTACAAGAGTTTTTGGAGGCTGTTTTCATTGGGGTTGTTGAGTAATCGCTACTCGGTGACGAGAAGGTCTAGTCGGCAAGACCTCAGAAACAGGTCAAAATGGCCATAACTTTTGGTATGATTGTTAAATCGTGCTAAAATGTCTACTCGAGTTTGTAGAGGCTGTTTTCCTTAGGGTTGCTTTGGATTCCCTACTAGATGGCGAGGAGGTCTGGCCTTAAGTAACTTGTCAAAGGGGTCATAACGTTTTATCCAACCGTTAGATCGCGTTTAAATTTTTACACGAGTTTCCGGAGGCCGTTTTCCTTATGGTTGCTTTGGAATCGCTACTCGGTGAAGATGAGGTCTGGTCGGCTAGACTTGTGTAGCGTCTAAAAAGAGCCATAAATTTTGATCCGACGGTTTGATCACGCTCAAATTTTTACAAGAGTTTTTGGAGGCTGGTTTCATTGGGGTTGTTGAGGAATCGCTACTTGGTGACGAGAAGGTCGAGTCGGCAAGACCTCAGAAACAGGTCAAAATGGCCATAACTTTTGGTATGATTGTTAAATCGGGCTAAAATGTCTATACGAGTTTCTAAAGGCCGTTTTCCTTAGTGTTGCTTTGGATTCCCTACAAGATGACGAGCAGGTCTGGTCGGCCAGCCTTGAGTAACGGGTCAAAAGGGTCATAACTTTTGATCCAACCGTTGGATCGCGTTTAAATTTTTACACGAGTTTCCGGAGGCCGTTTTCCTTATGGTTGCTTTGGAATCACTACTCGGTGAAGATGAGGTCTGGTCGGCTAGACTTGTGTAGCGTCTTAAAAGAGCCATAAATTTTGATCCGACGGTTTGATCACGCTCAAATTTTTACAAGAGTTTTTGGAGGCTGTTTTCATTGGGGTTGTTGAGGAATCGCAACTCGGTGACGAGAAGGTCGAGTCGGCAAGACCTCAGAAACAGGTCAAAATGGCCATAACTTTTGGTATGTTTGTTAAATCGTGCTAAAATGTCTACACAAGTTTCTAAAGGCCGTTTTCCTTAGTGTTGCTTTGGATTCCCTACAAGATGACGAGCAGGTCTGCTCGGCCAGCCTTGAGTAACGGGTCAAAAGGGTCATAACTTTTGATCCAACCGTTGGATCGCGTTTAAATTTTTACACGAGTTTCCGGAGGCCGTTTTCCTAATGGTTGCTTTGGAATCGCTACTCGGTGAAGAGGAGGTCTGGTCGGCTAGACTTGTGTAGCGTCTCAAAAGAGCCATAAATTTTGATCCGATGGTTTGATCACACTCAAATTTTTACAAGAGTTTTTGGAGGCGGTTTTCATTGGGGTTGTTGAGGAATCGCTACTCGGTGACGAGAAGGTCGAGTCGGCAAGACCTCAGAAACAGGTCAAAATGGCCATAACTTTTGGTATGTTTGTTAAATCGTGCTAAAATGTCTATACGAGTTTCTAAAGGCCGTTTTCCTTAGTGTTGCTTTGGATTCCCTACAAGATGACGAGAAGGTCTGGTCGGCCAGCCTTGAGTAACGGGTCAAAAGGGTCATAACTTTTGATCCAACCGTTGGATCGCGTTTAAACTTTTACACGAGTTTCCGGGGGCCGTTTTCCTTATGGTTGCTTTGGAATCGCTACTCGGTGAAGATGAGGTCTGGTCGGCTAGACTTGTGTAGCGTCTCAAAAGAGCCATAAATTTTGACCCTACAGTTTGATCACGCTCAAATTTTTACAAGAGTTTTTGGATGCTGTTTTCATTGGGGTTGTTGAGTAATCGCTACTCGGTGACGAGAAGGTCTAGTCGGCAAGACCTTAGAAACAGGTCAAAATGGCCATAACTTTTGGTATGTTTGTTAAATCGTGCTAAAATGTCTATACGAGTTTCTAGAGGATGTTTTCCTTAGGGTTGCTTTGGATTCCCTACTAGATGGCGAGGAGGTCTGGTCGGCCAGCCTTGAGTAACTTGTCAAAGGGGTCATAATGTTTTATCCAACCGTTGGATCGCGTTTAAATTTTTACACGAGTTTCCGGAGGCCGTTTTCCTTATGGTTGTTGCTTTGGAATCGCTACTCGGTGAAGATGAGGTCTGGTCGGCTAGACTTGTGTAGCGTCTCAAAAGAGCCATAAATTTTCACCCTACGGTTTGATCACGCTCAAATTTCTAAAAGAGTTTTTGGAGGCTGTTTTCATTGGGGTTGTTGAGGAATCGCTACTTGGTGACGAGAAGGTCGAGTCGGCAAGACCTCAGAAACAGGTCAAAATGGCCATAACTTTTGGTATGTTTGTTAAATCGTGCTAAAATGTCTAGACGAGTTTCTAAAGGCTGTTTTCCTTAGTGTTGCTTTGGATTCCCTACAAGATGACGAGGAGGTCTGATCGGCCAGCCTTGAGTAACGGGTCAAAAGGGTCATAACTTTTAATCCAACCGTTGGATCGCGTTTAAATTTTTATACGAGTTTCCGGAGGCCGTTTTCCTAATGGTTGCTTTGGAATCGCTACTCGGTGAAGAGGAGATCTGGTCGGCTAGACTTGTGTAGCGTCTCAAAAGAGCCATAAATTTTGATCCGACGGTTTGATCACGCTCAAATTTTTACAAGTGTTTTTGGAGGCTGTTTTCATTGGGGTTGTTGAGGAATCGCTACTCGGTGACGAGAAGGTCTAGTCGGCAAGACCTTAGAAACAGGTCAAAATGGCCATAACTTTTGGTATGACCGTTGGATCGCGCTAAATTGTATACACGAGTTTCTAGAGGCCGTTTTCCATAGGGTTGCTTTGGATTCCCTACTAGATGACGAGGAGGTCTGGTCGGCCATCCTTGAGTAACTTGTCAAAAGGGTCATAACGTTTTATCCAACCGTTGGATCGCGTTTAAATTTTTACACGAGTTTCCGGAAGCCGTTTTCCTTATGGTTGCTTTGGAATCGCTACTCGGTGAAGAGGAGGTCTGGTCGGCCAGACTTGTGTAGCGTCTCAAAAGAGCCATAAATTTTGATCCGACGGTTTGATCACGCTAAAATGTTTACAAGTGTTTTTGGAGGCTGTTTTCATTGGGGTTGTTGAGGAATCTCTACTCGGTGACGAGAAGGTCCAGTCGGCAAGACCTCAAAAACAGGTCGAAATGGCCATAACTTTTGGTATGCCCGTTGGATCGCGCTAAACTTTCTACACGAGTTTCTAGAGGCCGTTTTCCTTAGGGTTGCTTTGGATTCCCTACTAGATGACGAGGAGGTCTGGTCGGCCAGCCTTGAGTAACTGGTCAAAAGGGTCATAACGTTTTATCTAACCGTTGGATCGCGTTTAAATTTTTACACGAGTTTCCGGAGGCCGTTTCCTTATGGTTGCTTTGGAATCGCTACTCGGTGAAGATGAGGTCTGGTCGGCTAGACTTGTGTAGCGTCTCAAAAGAGCCATAAATTTTGATCCGACGGTTTGATCACGCTCAAATTTTTACAAGAGTTTTTGGAGGCTGTTTTCATTGTGGTTCTTGAGGAATCGCTACTCGGTGACGAGAAGGTCTAGTCGGCAAGACCTCAGAAACAGGTCAAAATGGCCATAACTTTTGGTATGACCGTCAGATCGCGCTAAATTGTATACACGAGTGATTAGTACTTAAAAGTGCATTCCCATTAAGGCTTTATATCATCGTATTGCACTAAAGTATCGTTAAATTCCCTAACTAAAGCATGTTTTATAATAAAAAGTCTAATAATGTAATATATCTTTAATTTATGGTAAATGCTTGTTTTGAATGCAGGTATATCTCACAATTCAAAGGATTGATTGATGTGATTAACAATTGAAAGTGAAGAGACAAAAAGAGGACTAGGCTAAGAGAAGAGATGCTGGTTCAATTCCAAACTGGAACACCATTCGGTTATTTGATCATAACTGGAGTTGTAGAACTCGGATTTAGGTCCACTTTATATGGATGGAAATATAAGACATAGACCTAAAACTTTCATGAAGGGTCCAAGACTCAATTCTGCCGTTTTCAAGTTCAAATCTTAGCAACAACGGAGAAGTCGGAACCTATCCTGCAGCTCAAACACTGTTCGGTTTTCAGCTCATATCTTGAGTTCTAGAAGTCCAAATGAGCTCTGGTTTTTTTTGTTGGAAAGCTGAGACAATTTCCCACAGCTTTCATGAAACAAAGGGCTCAAATTCTTATGTTAGCAATGACGTTTTGGCCAGCCACCAATATCAAAAATCTGCCAACAATTTCAAGAACCAGCAGCCAACAATGTCAAAAACCAGCCACCAAATCAATGGTTGGCCACCAACTATTTCCTTAGTCCACCAAGCAATAGTTCCACATCTTAGCCTATAAAAGGAGACATTTGCCATGTATTTAGTCATCTTGGTTTTCAGATCAAGATCATGTTCTTGCTTTCTTTCTTTATATCTTTGTAATGTTCAAGTTTTCTTTCATGTTATATTAATCTCTTGTTTATGCTTTTTCATTTCCTTTCCTATATTTAGTTAACTTATATCATGTTTATGTTCTTATGTTGTTTATTTATGTTTTTCTTCTTCATTATGTTTAGCTAAGTTAATTATGTCAAGGTGAAAAGGTTTTACTAATGGTGTTAGAATAGGTATAATATAAACTCAACATGGACTTTAATGTTTATATCCAAGAAAAATTGTTATTAGCATGTCTTATCTTTTTATCTTACTAATTCTTAATACCTTGCTTGTTAAATGGTTAATCTAGATTTGTGTTGTATAACACTTGGTACATCAAATGCTTGATCCTTCATAGTTTTCGGCCGACATCGTTGTTATGATAAGAACTTGATTTGTTGTTAACATAAGCTAGCAACATAAATGCCTGATGATATTTATAAGTATGGTGTTACTTAGATAAGATGATTAATATGATCATGTTAATAATTTATAATGAGCTAATAACGATAAATCATCCGATTGGAACCTCCTTTGTGTGTGGTTTCCAATTGAGTAATAAAAAGAGTTTATATTATATTTATTTGAAATACCATTAGTGGATCCTCTAACCTTGACATCTGTTTATTATTGTTTAATCCTTACATCAATATCACTTCCCAAAACTCTCTTCAACTCCTTTTCTGTTATTATTATCTTCAAATCTTTCTCTTTATTTGTAATTTATACAATTCACCTCTCTGTGGTTCGACTCCGGTCTTGCCGGGTTATTTATTACTTCGACACTCCTGCACTTGGGAGAAGACATCAATCTTTTGGTCGTGTCAAGTTTTTGGCGCCGTTGCCGGGGAGGTAAGTATTGTATAAATTTTATATTTCTTTTATTTTCTTTTGTCTTTACTTTTATTTGTTTTTCTAATTTTGTTCTTTTTCTTTTTCTTTTTCTTTTCTTTTCTTTTGCACTTGCATGAGAGTTTGGACATGTACATTAAGTGGTAGACTTTCTAGGAAATCCTCATTTTCTTTAGAAAACATGGCCGAAGAAGATAACCAGTCAATTCATAATGAGAATAATCATATGAGAACACTTAGAGATCACATGAATCCAACAAGAACAAGTGCACCATCATGTATAGTTTTTCCTCCTGATGCTTCTCATTTTAATTTTAAGCCAGGTATTATTCAACTTTTACCCACTTTTCATGGCTTAGAATTAGAAAATCCATATTTGCATTTAAGAGAATTTGAAGAAGTTTGTAACACCTATAATGACTTAAATTGTAGCATGAACACCATCAGATTAAAGCTTTTTCCTTTTTCATTAAAAGATAAAGCTAAAACATGGCTACAAAATATTAGGTCAGGATCCATTCGTGCTTGGGATGAAATGCAACAACAATTTTTAAAGAAGTTTTTTCCGTCTCACAGAACAAACTCTTTCAAAAGACAAATCACCACTTTCACTCAAAAACCAGGAGAAACATTTTACAAGTGTTGGGATAGATATAAAGACTTGCTTAATACCTGTCCTCATCATGGTTTTGAAACATGGAGATTGGTCTCACAATTTTATGAAGGGTTAACACCTAAAGATAGGCAAATGGTGGAATTGATGTGCAATGGAACTTTTGAAGATAAAGACCCTGATGAAGCAATGGAGTACCTAGACCTGCTAGCTGAAAATGCTCAAAATTGGGACACCACAGGTACGTGTGAGGCACCAGGTAAAACTCAACCTCATACATCTAATGGAGGCATGTACAACCTTAGGGAAGATCATGACCTCCAAGCCAAATTTGCATCTTTAGCTAGAAAAGTTGAGGCACTAGAATTAAAAAAGAGTGGTCAAATAAAATCTGTTCAAGAAATTTTGTGTCAAATTTATGAAACTAATGAACACTAAACCAATGATTGTCCAACTTTGTCTTCTTTTAAAGAATGTCTCCATGAACAAGCCAATGCTTTAAATAGTTTCCAAAGGCCAAGTCATGATCCATACTCACGAACGTACAACCCTGGTTGGAGAGAACACCCAAATTTCAATTGGAAGAGTGGTAACAATAATGCACAAACTTCACAACCACCATTTCAAGCACATCATAATTTTCAAAGTTCTCATGGGTATGCATCTCCTTGTGTTCCCCCTCCTGGAAGAAATCTTGAGGACACTTTATATGCATTCATTGAAAAGCAAGAGACAATCAACACTCAACTTGCTCAAAGCATGACAGATTTTAAAGATACTCTTGCAAAATTCACATCTGCTCTCAATTTTCATGAGAAAGGTAAGTTCTCATCTCAACCACAGCAAAATCCCAAAGGGCAATACAATTCAAATGCAAGTAGTTCTGGAAGCCAACACATGGATCAAGTCAAATCAGTCATTACTCTCCACGGTGGTAAGGTTATTGAAAAACCAATTCTTGAACCTTGTGAGAAAGATGATGAGTCAATCTCTGAGGGTAAGGAAGGGGTTACACCTGAATATTGCAAAGAAAAGACTGATTCCCCACCAGTACTTCCATTTCCTCATGCCATGACCAAGCAAAGAGAAGTCAATCACGATTCTGAAATTTTTGAAACTTTCAAACAAGAAGAAATCGAGGATGAAAAAGGCACCGAAAATGTTGTCGCGGATCATTTGTCAAAATTGACAATAGATTCGACATCTGACATCACACCAATTGAGAAATACTTTCCTGGTCAATCCTTACTTTCTCGTAATCCAATGCCTTGGTTTGCTAATCATATCAATTTTCTTGCAACAGGAGATTTGCCAGCTCACTGGAGTACCGAAGACAAAGGAAAGTTTTTGAGCAACGTGCAGAAATTTTATTGGGATGACCCTTACTTATTCAAATATTGTCCCGATAAAATATTTTGAAGATGCATTCCCGACAATGAGGTAAGTAGTGTCATTAAATTTTGTCATTCTGAAACATGTAGGGGTCATTTCTCATCAAGAAAGACAACTGCAAAAATCTTACAATGTGGATTTTATTGGCCCACCATGTTCAAAGACTCACATGCATTCTGCAAAACCTGTGAAAAATGTCAAAAGGTGGGATTTATTTCAAAGCATCGAGAGTCTTTAGTTAATCTTCTATTGACTCTTAAGTCTCATCATAGTGGAGATATGCATCGTGCAATTCATGATTTATAGCCTCATTTTTCATAAAGAACATGATCGACTTAGTCTTGGGAATCTGACTAAAAAAGACCCTGTTTGTCAGTTTTTAAGAAAACTGGATGGGAAGCCTATCCCCGACCCATAGAGGGTGTTTAAGCCGTTCTTGGACGTAAAACCAAGGGAAGATGTGAGCCACAATCACAGCTGCTTGTACATACACATGCTTTTTCAAAAAAAAAACAAAAAAAAAAAACAAAGAGAGAGAGAGAGAGTGAGACTCCAGCTAGCCTACATATAGGTGGTATGATTGCATTTTCAATTTCTCATCTATAAAATCTTCTCTTCCTTCCCATCATTTCTACTCTACCCATTCATTTAATAGATATAGAAGTGTGTAGAAATGGCCAGTTCCTCTTTTCCTAAAATAAAAAATATTTGTGTTTTTTGTGGATCCAACCCTGGGAAAGAAAAAGAGTTTTTAGAATCAGCAAATCATCTTGGTCGGGTACTAGCTGAGAGAAAGATTCATTTAGTGTATGGGGGAGGCAGCCTTGGGTTAATGGGGAGTGTTTCAATAGCTGCATTTTTAGGAGGCAGTCAAGTTTTGGGGGTCATCCCCAAAGCTTTAGCCGAAGGGGACATCATTGGAAAAACAGTCGGAGAGGAACTACAGGTCTCCACAATGTCTGAACGACTATCTGTAATGTTTAACCATGCTGACGCCTTTATTGCTTTACCAGGTGGTTTGGGAACTTTAGAAGAGATATTTCATATTTCATCTTGGGCTCAGCTGAACATTCACCAGAAACCTATAGGTTTGCTAAATGTTAATGGTTTTTATAATACTTTACTGCCTTTTCTTGATCATGCTGTGGAACAACAATTTCTAACATTTTCAGCGCGACAAATCCTCATCTCTGCTGCTACTGCTGAACAATTGATTGATGAACTTCAATCTTTCATCCCTGTAGTTGATTCCTCTATGAGTCGACTCAATTGGTCAATCACGGAACGCCGTAAAAAGCTTAGATTGGATTTGTGCCTTAGTTTGTGAAATATTGTGTCTTTTGGTTTTATTAATGGTATAATATTTGTGTTTTGTTGTTTCTTATATTTGTTTAAGTGTGTTTCAGGTTTGTCAGTAGTCGTTGTTTCAGGTGATGTCTTCTATACTCTATCTTTCTACTTTACAACATTGAAGACAATGTTTCGTTTTGGTTAGGGGGAGAGGGTAGTAGTTGATATTACAAAAAAAAAAAAAATTAACTAACTGTGTTTTCTTTTGTTACAACCATTTGCAAACCTGTTGTTACTAGGATGGCAGAGTAAAGGAGGAACTTTAGTGACTCTTGAGACGCATCTTAGTAAACATTCTTAACAAGGTCTATTATAATACTTCTTGAAATATTCAGATTTACAAACTCTCGCATTGTTATCACTTAATTCTGCTCATATACTCATATAACAAGTATTCTTAAACCTTCATTTTCACACACACACACTTTAACATATGATTGTGGGTTGCATATTGGATTATTACATTATTTCTGTTCTTTTGTTAAAGGTAACAACTAAGAGAAAGGGATAATATATAATATGAAATAAAAAAAAAACAAACAAAAACAAAACAAAAACAAAAACAAAAACAAAAACAAAAAAATAAATAAATAAATAAAAGTAGATAAGTTTGGTTTCGTAGCCTTCTTGACTTAAGCAATTAAGCTCGAAGGGGTGTTTTAACACCTAGTACCCTAAAGTCAACTGACTTGGGAGCTATTGGCCCAGTGCTTGTTACATGGGTTAAGGAGAAAAGCTTAAGGGAATCAAACATTGCACTATATATGTATCAGTATCTGCAACCCGAGTTACTAAGCTCGTAGGGGTGTCTCAACACCTGATGCCCTAAGACCAACTGGTCTGGGAGTCATTAGCTAAAAGCTCGTTACATGGGTTCAAGATACATTGTATTATAAATTCTTGCTTTCAAAAAAAAGAAAAAAAAAAGAGATAATAATCTCAACCCAAGGAAGTTAACCTTAAACATTGGAACATAATCTTGTTTAAGAAGTATGAAGCAGATATAAAAATTCAATGAGAGTTTGTTTATTTGGATAGATTAATGGAAGTTAAATGATGAATGCCTTACTTTGTGGATCGCGTTTAAATTTTTAGACGAGTTTCCGGAGGCCGTTTTCCTTATGGTTGCTTTGGAATCGCTACTAGATGACGAGCAGGTCTGGTCGGCCAGCCTTGAGTAACGGGTCAAAAGGGTCATAACTTTTGATCCAACCGTTGGATCGCGTTTAAATTTTTACACGAGTTTCCGGAGGCCGTTTTCCTTATGGTTGCTTTGGAATCACTACTCGGTGAAGATGAGGTCTGGTCGGCTAGACTTGTGTAGCGTCTTAAAAGAGCCATAAATTTTGATCCGACGGTTTGATCACGCTCAAATTTTTACAAGAGTTTTTGGAGGCTGTTTTCATTGGGGTTGTTGAGGAATCGCTACTCGGTGACGAGAAGGTCTAGTCGGCAAGACCTCAGAAACAGGTCAAAATGGCCATAACTTTTGGTATGATTGTTAAATCGTGCTAAAATGTCTACACGAGTTTCGAGAGGCCGTTTTCCTTAGTGTTGCTTTGGATTCCCTACTAGATGACGAGGAGGTCTGGTCGGCCATCCTTGAGTAACGGGTCAAAAGGGTCATAACTTTTGATCCAACCGTGGGATCGCGTTTAAATTTTTACACGAGTTTCCGGAGGCCGTTTTCCTTGTGGTTGCTTTGGAATCGCTACTAGATGACGAGCAGGTCTGGTCGGCCAGCCTTGAGTAACGGGTCAAAAGGGTCATAACTTTTGATCCAACCGTTGGATCGCGTTTAAATTTTTACACGAGTTTCCGGAGGCCGTTTTCCTTATGGTTGCTTTGGAATCACTACTCGGTGAAGATGAGGTCTGGTCGGCTAGACTTGTGTAGCTTCTGAAAAGAGCCATAAATTTTGATCCGACGGTTTGATCACGCTCAAATTTTTACAAGAGTTTTTGGAGGCTGTTTTCATTGGGGTTGTTGAGGAATCGCTACTCGGTGACGAGAAGGTCTAGTCGGCAAGACCTCAGAAACAGGTCAAAATGGCCATAACTTTTGGTATGATTGTTAAATCGTGCTAAAATGTCTACACGAGTTTCGAGAGGCCGTTTTCCTTAGTGTTGCTTTGGATTCCCTACTAGATGACGAGGAGGTCTGGTCCGCCATCGTTGAGTAACGGGTCAAAAGGGTCATAACTTTTGATCCAACCGTGGGATCGCGTTTAAATTTTTACACGAGTTTCCGGAGGCCGTTTTCCTTGTGGTTGCTTTGGAATCGCTACTAGATGACGAGCAGGTCTGGTCGGCCAGCCTTGAGTAACGGGTCAAAAGGGTCATAACTTTTGATCCAACCGTTGGATCGCGTTTAAATTTTTACACGAGTTTCCGGAGGCCGTTTTCCTTATGGTTGCTTTGGAATCACTACTCGGTGAAGATGAGGTCTGGTCGGCTAGACTTGTGTAGCGTCTCAAAAGAGCCATAAATTTTGATCCGACGGTTTGATCACGCTCAAATTTTTACAAGTGTTTTTGGAGGCTGTTTTCATTGGGGTTGTTGAGGAATCGCTACTCGGTGACGAGAAGGTCTAGTCGGCAAGACCTCAGAAACAGGTCAAAAAGCCATAACTTTTGGTATGATTGTTAAATCCTGCTAAAATGTCTACACGAGTTTCGAGAGGCCGTTTTACTTAGTGTTGCTTTGGATTCCCAACAAGATGACGAGAAGGTCTGGTCGGCCAGCCTTGAGTAACGGGTCAAAAGGGTCATAACAATTAATCCAACCGTTGGATCGCGTTTAAATTTTTATACGAGTTTCCGGAGGCCGTTTTCCTTATGGTTGCTTTGGAATCGCTACTCGGTGAAGAGGAGGTCTAGTCGGCTATACTTGAGTAGCGTCTCAAAAGAGCAATAAATTTTGATCCGACCGTTAGATCGCGCTCAAATTTTTACAAGAGTTTTTGGATGCTGCTTTCATTGGGGTTGTTCAGGAATCGCTACTTGGTGACAAGGAGGTCTAGTCGGCAAGAACTCAAAAACAGGTCAAAATGGCCATAACTTTTGGTATGACCGTTGGATCGCGCTAAAATGTCTACACGAGTTTCTAGAGGCCGTTTTCCTAAGGGTTGCTTTGGATTCCCTACTAGATGATGAGGATGTCTGGTCGGCCAGCCTTGAGTAACTGGTCAAAAGGGTCATAACAATTAATCCAACCGTTGGATCGCGTTTAAATTTTTAGACGAGTTTCCGGAGGCCATTTTCCTTATGGTTGCTTTGGAATCGCTGCTCGGTGAAGAGGAGGTCTAGTCGGCTAGACTTGAGTAGCGTCTCAAAAGAGCCATAAATTTTGATCCGACCGTTAGATCGCCCTCAAATTTTTACAAGAGTTTTTGGAGGCACTTTTCATTGGGGTTGTTCAGGAATCGCTAGTTGGTGACAAGGAGGTCTAGTCGGCAAGACCTCATAAACATGTCAAAATGGCCATAACTTTTGGTATGACCGTTGGATCGCGCTAAAATGTCTACACGAGTTTCTAGAGGCCGTTTTCCTAAGGGTTGCTTTGGATTCCCTACTAGATGACGAGGATGTCTGGTCGGCCAGCCTTGAGTACCGGGTCAAAATGGTCATAACAATTAATTCAACCGTTGGATCGCGTTTAAATTTTTAGAAGAGTTTCCGGAGGCCGTTTTCCTTATGGTTGCTTTGGAATCGCTACTCGGTGAAGATGAGGTATGGTCGGCTAGACTTGTGTAACGTCTCAAAAGAGCCATAAATTTTGATCCGACCGTTAGATCGCCCTCAAATTTTTACAAGAGTTTTTGGAGGCACTTTTCATTGGGGTTGTTCAGGAATCGCTACTGGGTGACGAGAAGGTCTAGTCGGCAAGACCTCAGAAACAGGTCAAAATGGCCATAACTTTTGGTATGACCGTTGGATCGCGCTAAAATGTATACACGAGTTTCTAGAGGCCATTTTCCTAAGGGTTGCTTTGGATTCCCTACGAGATGACGAGGATGTCTGGTCGGCCAGCCTTGACTACCGGGTCAAAAGGGTCATAACAATTAATTCAACCGTTGGATCGCGTTTAAATTTTTAGAAGAGTTTCCGGAGGCCGTTTTCCTCATGGTTGCTTTCGAATAGCTACTCGGTGAAGAGGAGGTCTAGTCGGCTAAACTTGAGTAGCGTCTCAAAAGAGCCATAAATTTTGATCCGACCATTAGATGGCGCTCAAATTTTTACAAGAGTTTTTGGAGGCTGTTTTCATTGGGGTTGTTCAGGAATCGCTACTCGGTGACAAGGAGTTCTAGTCGGCAAGACCTCAAAAATAGGTCAAAATGGCCATAACTTTTGGTATGACCGTTGGATCGCGCTAAAATGTATACACGAGTTTTTAGAGGCCGTTTTCCTTAGGGTTGCTTTGGATTCCCTACTAGATGACGAGGAGGTCTGGTCGGCCAGCCTTGAGTAACTCGTCAAAAGGGTCATAACGTTTTATCCAACCGTTGGATCGCGTTTAAATTTTTACACGAGTTTCCGGAGGCCGTTTTCCTTATGGTTGCTTTGGAATCGCTACTCAGTGAAGATGAGGTCTGGTAGCCTAGATTTGTGTAGCGTCTCAAAAGAGCCTTAAATTTTTATCCTACGGTTTGATGACGCTCAAATTTTTACAAGAGTTTTTGGAGGTTGTTTTCATTGGGGTTGTTGAGGAATCGCTACTCGGTGACGAGAAGGTCTAGTCGGTTAGACCTCACAAACAGGTCAAAAAGCCATAACTTTTGGCATGATTGTTAAATCGTGCTAAAATGTCTACACGAGTTTCGAGAGGCCGTTTTACTTAGTGTTGCTTTGGATTCCCAACAAGATGACGAGAAGGTCTGGTGGGCCAGCCTTGAGTAACGGGTCAAAAGGGTCATAACAATTAATCCAACCGTTGGATCGCGTTTAAATTTTTATACGAGTTTTCGGAGGCCGTTTTCCTTATGGTTGTTTTGGAATCGCTACTCGGTGAAGAGGAGGTCTAGTCGGCTATACTTGAGTAGCGTCTCAAAAGAGCCATAAATTTTGATCCGACCGTTAGATCGCCCTCAAATTTTTACAAGAGTTTTTGGAGGCACTTTTCATTGGGATTGTTCAGGAATCGCTACTTGGTGACAAGGAGGTCTAGTCGGCAAGACCTCAGAAACAGGTCAAAATGGCCATAACTTTTGGCATGATTGTTAAATCGTGCTAAAATGTCTACACGAGTTTCTAGAGGCCGTTTTCCTTAGAGTTGCTTTGGATTCCCTACTAGATGACGAGGAGGTCTACTCGGCCAGCCTTGAGTAACGGGTCAAAAGGGTCATAACAATTAATCCAACCGTTGGATCGCGTTTAAATTTTTAGAAGAGTTTCCGGAGGCCGTTTTCCTTATGGTTGGTTTGGAATCGCTACTCGGTGAAGAGGAGGTCTAGTCGGCTATAATTGAGTAGCGTCTCAAAAGAGCCATAAATTTTGATCCGACCGTTAGATCGCCCTCAAATTTTTACAAGAGTTTTTGGAGGCACTTTTCATTGGGATTGTTCAGGAATCGCTACTCGGTGACAAGGAGGTCTAGTCGGCAAGACCTCAGAAACAGGTCAAAAAGCCATAACTTTTGGCATGATTGTTAAATCATGCTAAAATGTCTACACGAGTTTCGAGAGGCCGTTTTACTTAGTGTTGCTTTGGATTCCCAACAAGATGACGAGAAGGTCTGGTGGGCCAGCCTTGAGTAACGGGTCAAAAGGGTCATAACAATTAATCCAACCGTTGGATCGCGTTTAAATTTTTCTACGAGTTTCCGGAGGCCGTTTACCTTATGGTTGTTTTGGAATCGCTACTCGGTGAAGAGGAGGTCTAGTCGGCTATACTTGAGTAGCGTCTCAAAAGAGCCATAAATTTTGATCCGACCGTTAGATCGCCCTCAAATTTTTACAAGAGTTTTTGGAGGCACTTTCCATTGGGATTGTTCAGGAATCGCTACTTGGTGACAAGGAGGTCTAGTCTGCAAGACCTCATAAACAGGTCAAAATGGCCATAACTTTTGGTATGACCGTTGGATCGCGCTAAAATGTCTACACGAGTTTCTAGAGGCCGTTTTCCTAAGGGTTGCTTTGGATTCCCTACTAGATGACGAGGATGTCTCGTCGGCCAGCCTTGAGTACCGGGTCAAAAGGGTCATAACAATTAATTCAACCGTTGGATCGCGTTTAAATTTTTAGAAGAGTTTCCGGAGGCCGTTTTCCTTATGGTTGGTTTGGAATCGCTACTCGGAGAACAGGAGGTCTAGTCGGCTAGACTTGAGTAGCGTCTCAAAAGAGCCATAAATTTTGATCCGACCGTTAGATGGCGCTCAAATTTTTACAAGAGTTTTTGGAGGGTGTTTTCATTGGGGTTGTTCAGGAATCGCTACTCGGTGACAAGGAGGTCTAGTCGGCAAGACCTCAAAAACAGGTCAAAATGGCCATAACTTTTGGTATGACCGTTGGATCGCGCTAAAATGTATACACGAGTTTTTAGAGGCCGTTTTCCTTAGGGTTGCTTTGGATTCCCTACTAGATGACGAGGAGGTCTGGTCGGCCAGCCTTGAGTAACTCGTCAAAAGGGTCATAACGTTTTATCCAACCGTTGGATCGCGTTTAAATTTTTACACGAGTTTCCGGAGGCCGTTTTCCTTATGGTTGGTTTGGAATCGCTACTCGGTGAAGAGGAGGTCTAGTCGGCTGTACTTGAGTAGCGTCTCAAAAGAGCCATAAATTTTGATCCGACCGTTAGATCGCCCTCAAATTTTTACAAGAGTTTTTGGAGGCACTTTTCATTGGGATTGTTCAGGAATCGCTACTTGGTGACAAGGAGGTCTAGTCGGCAAGACCTCAGAAACAGGTCAAAAAGCCATAAGTTTTGGTATGATTGTTAAATCATGCTAAAATGTCTACACGAGTTTCGAGAGGCCGTTTTACTTAGTGTTGCTTTGGATTCCCAACAAGATGACGAGAAGGTCTGGTCGGCCAGCCTTGAGTAACGGGTCAAAAGGGTCATAACGTTTTATTCAACCGTTGGATCGCGTTTAAATTTTTACACGAGTTTCCGGAGGCCGTTTTCCTTATGGTTGCTTTGGAATCGCTACTCAGTGAAGGTGAGGTCTGGTAGCCTAGATTTGGGTAGCGTCTCAAAAGAGCCATAAATTTTTATCCTACGGTTTGATGACGCTCAAATTTTTACAAGAGTTTTTGGAGGTTGTTTTCATTGGGGTTGTTGAGGAATCGCTACTCGGTGACGAGAAGGTCTAGTCGGCAAGACCTCAGAAACAGGTCAAAATGGCCATAACTTTTGGTATGATTGTTAAATCGTGCTAAAATGTCTACACGAGTTTCTAGAGGCCGTTTTCCTTAGAGTTGCTTTGGATTCCCTACTAGATGACGAGGAGGTCTGGTCGGCCGGCCTTGAGTAACGGGTCAAAAGGGTCATAACAATTAATCCAACCGTTGGATCGCGTTTAAATTTTTATAAGAGTTTCCGGAGGCCGTTTTCCTTATGGTTGGTTTGGAATCGCTACTCGGTGAAGAGGAGGTCTAGTCGGCTATACTTGAGTAGCGTCTCAAAAGAGCCATAAATTTTGATCCGACCCTTAGATCGCCCTCAAATTTTTACAAGAGTTTTTGGATGCTGCTTTCATTGGGGTTGTTCAGGAATCGCTACTTGGTGACAAGGAGGTCTAGTCGGCAAGACCTCATAAACAGGTCAAAATGGCCATAACTTTTGGTATGACCGTTGTATCGCGCTAAAATGTCTACACGAGTTTCTAGAGGCCGTTTTCCTAAGGGTTGCTTTGGATTCCCTACTAGATGACAAGGATGTCTCATCGGCCAGCCTTGAGTACCGGGTCAAAAGGGTCATAACAATTAATTCAACCGTTGGATCGCGTTTAAATTTTTAGAAGAGTTTCCGGAGGCCGTTTTCCTTATGGTTGCTTTGGAATCGCTACTCGGTGAAGAGGAGGTCTAGTCGGCTAGACTTGAGTAGCGTCTCAAAAGAGCCATAAATTTTGATCCGACAGTTAGATGGCGCTCAAATTTTTACAAGAGTTTTTGGAGGTTGCTTTCATTGGGGTTGTTCAGGAATCGCTACTCGGTGACAAGGAGTTCTAGTCGGCAAGACCTCAAAAACAGGTCAAAATAGCCATAACTTTTGGTATGACCGTTGGATCGCACTAAAATGTATACACGAGTTTTTAGAGTCCGTTTTCCTTAGGGTTGCTTTGGATTCCCTACTAGATGACGAGGAGGTCTGGTCGGCCAGCCTTGAGTAACTCGTCAAAAGGGTCATAACATTTTATCCAACCGTTGGATCGCGTTTAAATTTTTACACGAGTTTCCGGAGGCCGTTTTCCTTATGGTTGCTTTGGAATCGCTACTCGGAGAAGATGAGGTATGGTCGGCTAGACTTGTGTAACGTCTCAAAAGAGCCATAAATTTTTATCCTACGGTTTGATGACGCTCAAATTTTTACAAGAGTTTTTGGAGGCTGTTTTCATTGGGGTTGTTGAGGAATCGCTACTCGGTGACGAGAAGGTCTAGTCGGCAAGACCTCAGAAACAGGTCAAAATGGCCATAAGTTTTTGTATGATTGTTAAATCGTGCTAAAATGTCTACACGAGTTTCTAGAGGCCGTTTTCCTTAGAGTTGCTTTGGATTCCCTACTAGATGACGAGGAGGTCTGGTCGGCCAGCCTTGAGTAACTCGTCAAAAGGGTCATAACATTTTATCCAACAGTTGGATTGCGTTTAAATTTTTACACGAGTTTACGGAGGCCGTTTTCCTTATGGTTGCTTTGGAATCGCTACTCAGTGAAGATGAGGTGTGGTAGCCTAGATTTGTGTAGCGTCTCAAAAGAGCCATTAATTTTTATCCTACGGTTTGATCACGCTTAAATTTTTACAAGAGTAATTGGAGGCTGTTTTCATTGGGGTTGTTCAGGAATCGCTACTCGGTGACGAGAAGGTCTAGTCGGCAAGACCTCAGAAACATGTCAAAATGGCCATAACTTTTGGTGTGATTGTTAAATCGTGCTAAAATGTCTACACGAGTTTCGAGAGGTCGTTTTCCTTAGTGTTGCTTTGGATTCCCTACAAGATGACGAGAAGGTCTGGTCGGCCAGCCTTGAGTAACGGGTAAAAAGGGTCATAACAATTAATCCAACCGTTGGATCGCGTTTAAATTTTTATACGAGTTTCCGGAGGCCGTTTTCCTTATGGTTGGTTTGGAATCGCTACTCGGTGAAGAGGAGGTCTAGTCGGCTATACTGGAGTAGCGTCTCAAAAGAGCCATAAATTTTGATCCGACCGTTAGATCGCGCTCAAATTTTTACAAGAGTTTTTGGAGGCTGCTTTCATTGGGGTTGTTCAGGAATCGCTACTCGGTGACAAGGAGGTGTAGTCGGCAAGACCTCACAAACAGGTCAAAATGGCCATAACTTTTGGTATGACCGTTGGATCGCGCTAAAATGTCTACACGAGTTTCTAGAGGCCGTTTTCCTAAGGGTTGCTTTGGATTCCCTACTAGATGACGAGGATGTCTGGTCGTCCAGCCTTGAGTACCGGGTCAAAAGGGTCATAACAATTAATTCAACCGTTGGATCGCGTTTAAATTTTTAGAAGAGTTTCCGGAGGCCGTTTTCCTTATGGTTGCTTTGGAATCGCTACTCGGTGAAGAGGAGGTCTAGTCGGCAAGACCTCAAAAACAGGTCAAAATGGCCATAACTTTTGGTATGACCGTTGGATCGTGCTAAAATGTATACACGAGTTTCTAGAGGCCGTTTTCCTTAGTGTTGCTTTGGATTCCCTACTAAATGACGAGGAGGTCTAGTTGGCCAGCCTTGAGTAACGGGTCAAAAGGGTCAAAACTTTTGATCCAACCGTTGGATCGCGTTTAAATTTTTACACGAGTTTCCGGAGGCCGTTTTCCTTATGGTTGCTTTGGAATCGCTACTCGGAGAAGATGAGGTATGGTCGGCTAGACTTGTGTAACGTCTCAAAAGAGCCATAAATTTTGATCCGACGGTTTGATCGCGCTCAAATTGTTACAAGAGTAATTGGAGGCTGTTTTCATTGGGGTTGTTGAGGAATCGCTACTGGGTGACGAGAAGGTCTAGTCGGCAAGACCTCAGAAACAGGTCAAAATGGCCATAACTTTTGGTGTGATTGTTAAATCGTGCTAAAATGTCTACACGAGTTTCGAGAGGTCGTTTTGCTTAGTGTTGCTTTGGATTCCCTACAAGATGACGAGAAGGTCTGGTCGGCCAGCCTTGAGTAACGGGTAAAAAGGGTCATAACAATTAATCCAACCGTTGGATCGCGTTTAAATTTTTAGACGAGTTTCCGGAGGCCGTTTTCCTTCTGGTTGCTTTGGAATCGCTACTCGGTGAAGAGGAGGTCTAGTCGGCTATACTTGAGTAGCGTCTCAAAAGAGCCATAAATTTTGATCCGACCGTTAGATCGCGCTCAAATTTTTACAAGAGTTTTTGGATGCTGCTTTCATTGGGGTTGTTCAAGAATCGCTACTCGGTGACAAGGAGGTCTAGTCGGCAAGACCTCAAAAACAGGTCAAAATGGCCATAACTTTTGGTATGACCGTTGGATCGCGCTAAAATGTCTACACGAGTTTCTAGAGGCCGTTTTCCTAAGGGTTGCTTTGGATTCCCTACTAGATGACGAGGATGTCTGGTCGGCCAGCCTTGAGTAACGGGTCAAAAGGGTCATAACAACTAATCCAACCGTTGGATCATGTTTAAATTTTTACACGAGTTTCCGGAGGCCGTTTTCCTTATGGTTGCTTTGGAATCGCTACTCGGAGAAGATGAGGTATGGTCGGCTAGACTTGTGTACCGTCTCAAAAGAGCCATAAATTTTGATCCGACGGTTTGATCGCGCTCAAATTTTTACAAGAGTAATTGGAGGCTGTTTTCATTGGGGTTGTTGAGGAATCGCTACTCGGTGACGAGAAGGTCTAGTCGGCAAGACCTCAGAAACAGGTCAAAATGGCCATAACTTTTGGTGTGATTGTTAAATCGTGCTAAAATGTCTACACGAGTTTCGAGAGGTCGTTTTGCTTAGTGTTGCTTTGGATTCCCTACTACATGACGAGGATGTCTGGTCGGCCAGCCTTGAGTAACGGGTCAAAAGGGTCATAACAACTAATCCAACCGTTGGATCGCGTTTAAATTTTTAGACGAGTTTCGGGAGGCCGTTTTCCTTACGGTTGCTTTGGAATCGCTACTCGGTGAAGAGGAGGTCTAGTCGGCTATACTTGAGTAGCGTCTCAAAAGAGCCTTAAATTTTGATCCGACCGTTAGATCGCGCTCAAATTTTTACAAGAGTTTTTGGATGCTGCTTTCATTGGGGTTGTTCAGGAATCGCTACTCGGTGACAAGGAGGTCTAGTCGGCAAGACCTCAGAAACAGGTGAAAATGGCCATAAGTTTTGGTATGATTGTTAAATCGTGCTAAAATGTCTACACGAGTTTCTAGAGGCCGTTTTCCTTAGAGTTGCTTTGGATTACCTACTAGATGACGAGGAGGTGTTGTCGGCCAGCCTTGAGTACCGGGTCAAAAGGGTCATAACAATTAATCCAACCGTTGGATCGCGTTTAAATTTTTACACGAGTTTCCGGAGGCCGTTTTCCTTATGGTTGCTTTGGAATCGCTACTCGGTGAAGATGAGGTATGGTCGGCTAGACTTGTGTAACGTCTCAAAAGAGCAATAAATTTTGATCCGACGGTTTGATCACGCTCAAATTTTTACAAGAGTAATTGAAGGCTGTTTTCATTGGAGTTGTTGAGGAATCGCTACTCGGTGACGACAAGTTCTAGTCGGCAACACCTCAGAAACAGGTCAAAATGGCCATAACTTTTGGAATGATTGTTAAATCGTGCTAAAATGTCTACACGAGTTTCGAGAGGCCGATTTCCTTAGTGGTGCTTTGGATTCCCTACAAGATGACGAGAAGGTCTGGTCGGCCAGCCTTGAGTAACGGGTCAAAAGGGTCATAACAATTAATCCAACCGTTGGATCGCGTTTAAATTTTTAGACGAGTTTCCGGAGGCCGTTTTCCTTATGGTTGCTTTGGAATCGCTACTCGGTGAAGAGGAGGTCTAGTCGGCTATACTGGAGTAGCGTCTCAAAAGAGCCATAAATTTTGATCCGACCGTTAGATCGCGCTCAAATTTTTACAAGAGTTTTTGGATGCTGCTTTCATTGGGGTTGTTCAGGAATCGCTACTCGGTGACAAGGAGGTGTAGTCGGCAAGACCTCACAAACAGGTCAAAATGGCCATAACTTTTGGTATGACCGTTGGATCGCGCTAAAATGTCTACACGAGTTTCTAGAGGCCGTTTTCCTAAGGGTTGCTTTGGATTCCCTACTAGATGACGAGGATGTCTGGTCGGCCAGCCTTGAGTACCGGGTCAAAAGGGTCATAACAATTAATTCAACCGTTGGATCGCGTTTAAATTTTTAGAAGAGTTTCCGGAGGCCGTTTTCCTTATGGTTGCTTTGGAATCGCTACTCGGTGAAGAGGAGGTCTAATCGGCAAGACCTCAAAAACAGGTCAAAATGGCCATAACTTTTGGTATGACCGTTGGATCGCGCTAAAATATATACACGAGTTTCTAGAGGCCGTTTTCCTTAGTGTTGCTTTGGATTCCCTACTAAATGACGAGGAGGTCTGGTCGGCCAGCCTTGAGTAACGGGTCAAAAGGGTCATAACTTTTGATCCAACCGTTGGATCCCGTTTAAATTTTTACACGAGTTTCCGGAGGCCGTTTTCCTTATGGTTGCTTTGGAATCGCTACTCGGAGAAGATGAGGTATGGTCGGCTAGACTTGTGTAACGTCTCAAAAGAGCCATAAATTTTGATCCGACGGTTTGATCGCGCTCAAATTTTTACGAGAGTAATTGGAGGCTGTTTTCATTGGGGTTGTTGAGGAATCGCTACTCGGTGACGAGAAGGTCTAGACGGCAAGACCTCAAAAACAGGTCAAAATGGCCATAACTTTTGGTATGACCGTTGGATCGCGCGAAAATGTTTACACGAGTTTCTAGATGCCGTTTTCCTAAGGGTTGCTTTGGATTCCCTACTAGATGACGAGGATGTCTGGTCGGCCAGCCTTGAGTAACGAGTCAAAAGGGTCATAACAATTAATCCAACCGTTGGATCGCGTTTAAATTTTTCTACGAGTTTCCGGAGGCCGTTTACCTTATGGTTGTTTTGCAATCGCTACTCGGTGAAGATGAGGTCTGGTCGGCTAGACTTGTGTAACGTCTCAAAAGAGCCATAAATTTTGATCCGACAGTTTGATCACGCTCAAATTTTTACAAGAGTAATTGGAGGGTGTTTTCATTGGGGTTGTTGAGGAATCGCTACTCGGTGACGAGAAGGTCTAGTCGGGAAGACCTCAGAAACATGTCAAAATGGCCATAACTTTTGGTATGATTGTTAAATCGTGCTAAAATGTCTACACGAGTTTCGAGAGGCCGTTTTCCTTAGTGTTGCTTTGGATTCCCTACAAGATGACGAGAAGGTCTGGTCGGCCAGCCTTGAGTAACGGGTCAAAAGGGTCATAACAATTAATCCAACCGTTGGATCGCATTTAAATTTTTATACGAGTTTTCGGAGGCCGTTTTCCTTGTGGTTGCTTTGGAATCGCTACTCGGTGAAGAGGAGGTCTAGTCGGCTATACTTGAGTAGCGTCTCAAAAGAGCCTTAAATTTTGATCCGACCGTTAGATCGCGCTCAAATTTTTACAAGAGTTTTTGGATGCTGCTTTCATTGGGGTTGTTCAGGAATCGCTACTCGGTGACAAGGAGGTCTAGTCGGCAAGACCTCAGAAACAGGTGAAAATGGCCATAAGTTTTGGTATGATTGTTAAATCGTGCTAAAATGTCTACACGAGTTTCTAGAGGCCGTTTTCCTTAGTGTTGCTTTGGATTCCCTACTAAATGACGAGGAGGTCTGGTCGGCCAGCCTTGAGTAACGGGTCAAAAGGGTCATAACTTTTGATCCAACCGTTGGATCCCGTTAAAATTTTTACACGAGTTTCCGGAGGCCGTTTTCCTTATGGTTGCTTTGGAATCGCTACTCGGAGAAGATGAGGTATGGTCGGCTAGACTTGTGTAACGTCTCAAAAGAGCCATAAATTTTGATCAGACGGTTTGATCGCGCTCAAATTTTTACGAGAGTAATTGGAGGCTGTTTTCATTGGGGTTGTTGAGGAATCGCTACTCGGTGACGAGAAGGTCTAGTCGGCAAGACCTCAGAAACAGGTCAAAATGGCCATAACTTTTGGTGTGATTGTTAAATCGTGCTAAAATGTCTACACGAGTTTCGTGAGGTCGTTTTGCTTAGTGTTGCTTTGGATTCCCTACAAGATGACGAGAAGGTCTGGTCGGCCAGCCTTGAGTAACGGGTAAAAAGGGTCATAACAATTAATCCAACCGTTGGATCGCGTTTAAATTTTTAGACGAGTTTCCGGAGGCCGTTTTCCTTATGGTTGCTTCGGAATCGCTACTCGGTGAAGAGGAGGTCTAGTCGGCTATACTTGAGTAGCGTCTCAAAAGAGCCATAAATTTTGATCCGACCGTTAGATCGCGCTCAAATTTTTACAAGAGTTTTTGGATGGTGCTTTCATTGGGGTTGTTCAGGAATCGCTACTCGGTGACAAGGAGGTCTAGTCGGCAAGACCTCAAAAACAGGTCAAAATGGCCATAACTTTTGCTATGACCGTTGGATCGCGCTAAAATGTCTACACGAGTTTCTAGAGGCCGTTTTCCTAAGGGTTGCTTTGGATTCCCTACTAGATGACGAGGATGTCTGGTCGGCCAGCCTTGAGTAACGAGTCAAAAGGGTCATAACAATTAATCCAACCGTTGGATCGCGTTTAAATTTTTACACGAGTTTTCGGAGGCCGTTTTCCTTATGGTTGCTTTGCAATCGCTACTCGGTGAAGATGAGGTCTGGTCGGCTAGACTTGTGTAACGTCTCAAACGAGCCATAAATTTTGATCCGACAGTTTGATCACGCTCAAATTTTTACAAGAGTAATTGGAGGCTGTTTTCATTGGGGTTGTTGAGGAATCGCTACTCGGTGACGAGAAGGTCTAGTCGGGAAGACCTCAGAAACATGTCAAAATGGCCATAACTTTTGGTATGATTGTTAAATCGTGCTAAAATGTCTACACGAGTTTCGAGAGGCCGTTTTCCTTAGTGTTGCTTTGGATTCCCTACAAGATGACGAGAAGGTCTGGTCGGCCAGCCTTGAGTAACGGGTCAAAAGGGTCATAATAATTAATCCAACCGTTGGATCGCATTTAAATTTTTATACGAGTTTTCGGAGGCCGTTTTCCTTGTGGTTGCTTTGGAATCGCTACTCGGTGAAGAGGAGGTCTAGTAGGCTATACTTGAGTAGCGTCTCAAAAGAGCCATAAATTTTGATCCGACCGTTAGATCGCCCTCAAAGTTTTACAAGAGTTTTTGGAGGCTGCTTTCATTGGGGTTGTTCAGGAATCGCTACTCGGTGACAAGGAGGTCTAGTCGGCAAGACCTCAAAAACATGTCAAAATGGCCATAACTTTTGGTATGACCTTTGGATCGCGCTAAAATGTCTACACGAGTTTCTAGAGGCCGTTTTCCTTACGGTTGCTTTGGATACCCTACTAGATGACGAGGAGGTCTGGTCGGCCAGCTTTGAGTAACTGGTCAAAAGGGTCATAACGTTTTATCCAACCGTTGGATCGCGATTAAATTTTTACACGAGTTTCCGGAGGCCGTTTTCCTTATGGTTGCTTTGGAATCGCTACTCGGTGAAGATGAGGTCTGGTCAGCTAGACTTGTCTAGCGTCTCAAAAGAGCCATAAATTTTGATCCGAAAGTTTGATCACGCTCAAATTTTTACAAGAGTAATTGGAGGCTGTTTTCATTGGGGTTGTTGAGGAATCGCTACTCGGTGACGAGAAGGTCTAGTCGGGAAGACCTCAGAAACATGTCAAAATGGCCATAACTTTTGGTATGATTGTTAAATCGAGCTAAAATGTCTACACGAGTTTCGAGAGGCTGTTTTCCTTAGTGTTGCTTTGGATTCCCTACAAGATGACGAGAAGGTCTGGTCGGCCAGCCTTGAGTAACGGGTCAAAAGGGTCATAACAATTAATCCAACCGTTGGATCGCATTTAAATTTTTATACGAGTTTTAGGAGGCCGTTTTCCTTGTGGTTGCTTTGGAATCGCTACTCGGTGAAGAGGAGGTCTAGTCGGCTATACTTGAGTAGCGTCTCAAAAGAGCCATAAATTTTGATCCGACCGTTAGATCACCCTCAAAGTTTTACAAGAGTTTTTGGAGGCTGCTTTCATTGGGGTTGTTCAGGAATCGCTACTCGGTGACAAGGAGGTCTAGTCGGCAAGACCTCAAAAACAGGTCAAAATGGCCATAACTTTTGGTATGACCATTGGATCGCGCTAAAATTTCTACACGAGTTTCTAGAGGCCGTTTTCCTTACGGTTGCTTTGGATTCCCTACTAGATTACGAGGAGGTCTGGTCGGCCAGCCTTGAGTAACTGGTCAAAAGGGTCATAACGTTTTATCCAACCGTTGGATCGCGTTTAAATTTTTTCACGAGTTTCGGGAGGCTGTTTTCCTTATGGTTGCTTTGGAATCGCTACTCGGTGAAGATGAGGTCTGGTCAGCTAGACTTGTGTAGCGTCTCAAAAGAGCCTTAAATTTTTATCCAACGGTTTGATCACGCTCAAATTTTTACAAGAGTTTTTGGAGGCTGTTATCATTGGGGTTGTTGAGGAATCGCTATTCGGTGAAGAGGAGGTCTATTCGGCTAGACTGGAGTAGCGTCTCAAAAGAGCCATAAATTTTGATCTGACCGTTAGATCGCCCCCAAATTTTTACAAGAGTTTTTGGAGGCTGCTTTCATTGGGGTTGTTCAGGAATCGCTACTCGGTGACAAGGAGGTCTAGTCGGCAAGACCTCAGAAACAGGTCAAAATGGCCATAACTTTTGGTATGACCGTTGGATCGCGCTAAAATATCTGCACGAGTTTCTAGAGGCCGTTGTCCTTAGGGTTGCTTTGGATTCCCTACTAGACGACGAGGATGTCTGGTCGGCCAGCCTTGAGTAACGGGTCAAAAGGGTCATAACAATTAATCCAACCGTTGGATCGCTTTTAAATTTTTATACGAGTTTCCGGAGGCCGTTTTCCTTATGGTTGCTTTGGAATCGCTACTCGGTGAAGAGGAGGTCTAGTCGGCTAGACTTGAGTAGCGTCTCAAAAGAGCCATAAATTTTCATCCGACCGTTAGATCGCGCTCAAAATGTTACAAGAGTTTTTGGATGCTGCTTTCATTGGGGTTGTTCAGGAATCGCTACTCGGTGACAAGGAGGTCTAGTCGGCAATACGTCAGAAACAGGTCAAAATGGCCATAAGTTTTGGTATGATTGTTAAATCGTGCTAAAATGTCTACAAGAGTTTCTAGAGGCTGTTTTCCTTAGAGTTGCTTTGGATTCCCTACTAGATGACGAGGAGGTGTGGTCGGCCACCCTTGTGTACCGGGTCAAAAGGGTCATAACAATTAATCCAACCGTTGGATCGCGTTTAAATTTTTACATTAGTTTCCGGAGGCCGTTTTCGTTATGGTTGCTTTGCAATCGCTACTCGGTGAAGATGAGGTCTGGTCGGCTAGACTTGTGTAACGTCTCAAAAGAGCCATAAATTTTGATCCGACGGTTTGATCACGCTAAAATTTTTACAAGAGTAATTGGAGGCTGTTTTCATTGGGGTTGTTGAGGAATCGCTACTCGGTGACGAGAAGGTCTAGTCGGCAAGACCTCAGAAACAGGTCAAAATGGCCATAACTTTTGGTATTATTGTTAAATCGTGCTAAAATGTCTACACGAGTTTCGAGAGGCCGTTTTCCTTAGAGTTGCTTTGGATTCCCTACTAGATGACGAGGAGGTGTGGTCGGCCAGCCTTGAGTACCGGGTCAAAAGGGTCATAACAATTAATCCAACCGTTGGATCGCGTTTAAATTTTTAGATGACTTTCCGGAGGCCGTTTTCCTTATGGTTGCTTTGGAATCGCTACTCGGTGAAGAGGAGGTCTAGTCGGCTAGACTTTAGTAGCGTCGCAAAAGAGCCATAAATTTTGATCCGACCGTTAGATCGCGCTCAAATTTTTACAAGAGTTTTTGGAGCCTGCTTTCTTTGGGGTTGTTCAAGAATCGCTTCTCGGTGACAAGGAGGTGTAGTCGGCAAGACCTCAAAAACAAGTCAAAATGGCCATAACTTTTGGTATGACCGTTGGATCGCGCTAAAATGTGTACACGAGTTTCTAGAGGCCGTTTTCCTAAGGGTTGCTTTGGATTCCCTACTAGATGACGAGGATGTCTGGTCGGCCAGCCTTGAGTAACGAGTCAAAAGGGTCATAACGTTTTATCCAACCGTTGGATCGCGTTTAAATTTTTACACGAGTTTCCGGACGCCGTTTCCCTTATGGTTGCTTTGGAATCGCTACTCGGTGAAGATGAGGTCTGGTCAGCTAGACTTGTGTAGCGTCTCAAAAGAGCCTTAAATTTTTATCCTACGGTTTGATCACGCTCAAATTTTTACAAGAGTTTTTGGAGGCTGTTATCATTGGGGTTGTTGAGGAATCGCTACTCGGTGACGAGAAGGTTTAGTCGGCAAGACCTCAGAAACAGGTCAAAATGTCCATAAGATTTGGATTGATTGTTAAATCGTGCTAAAATGTCTACCCGAGTTTTTAGAGGCCGTTTTCCTTAGTGTTGCTTTGGATTCCCTACTAGATGACGAGGAGGTCTGGTCGGCCAGCCTTGAGTAACGGGTCAAAAGGATCATAACTTTTGATCCAACCGTTGGATCGCGTTTAAATTTTTATACGAGTTTCCGGAGGCCGTTTTCCTTATGGTTGCTTTGGAATCGCTACTCGGTGAAGAGGAGGTCTAGTCGGCTTTACTTTAGTAGCGTCTCAAAAGAGCCATAAATTTCGATCCGACCGTTAGATCGCGCTCAAATTTTTACAAGAGTTTTTGGAGGCTGCTTTCATTGGGGTTGTTCAAGAATCGCTACTCGGTGACAAGGAGGTCTAGTCGGCAAGACCTCAAAAACATGTCAAAATGGCCATAACTTTTGGTAGGACCGTTGGATCGCGCTAAAATGTGTACAGGAGTTTCTAGAGGCTGTTTTCCTAAGGGTTGCTTTGGATTCCCTACTAGATAACGAGGATGTCTGGTCGGCCAGCCTTGAGTAACGAGTCAAAAGGGTCATAACAATTAATCCAACCGTTGGATCGCGTTTAAATTTTTACACGAGTTTCCGGAGGCCGTTTTTCTTATGGTTGCTTTGAAATCGCTACTCGGTGACGAGGAGGTCCAGTCGGCTAGACTTGAGTAGCGTCTCAAAAGAGCCATAAATTTTGATCCGACCGTTAAATCGCGCTCAAATTTTTACAAGAGTTTTTGGAGGCTGCTTTCATTGGGGTTGTTCAGGAATCGCTACTCGGTGACAAGGAGGCCTAGTCGGCAAGACCTCTGAAACAGGTCAAAATGGCCATAACTTTTGGTATGACCGTTGGATCGCGCTAAAATATCTACACGAGTTTCTAGAGGCCGTTGTACTTAGGGTTGCTTTGGATTCCCTACTAGATGACGAGGATGTCTGGTCGGCCAGCCTTGAGTAACGAGTCAAAAGGGTCATAACAATTAATCCAACCGTTGGATCGCGTTTAAATTTTTAGACGACTTTCCGGAGGCCGTTTTCCTTATGGTTGCTTTGGAATCGCTACTCGGTGAAGAGGAGGTCTAGTCGGCTAGACTTTAGTAGCGTCTCAAAAGAGCCATAAATTTTGATCCGACCGTTAGATTGCGCTCAAATTTTTACAAGAGTTTTTGGAGGCTGCTTTCTTTGGGGTTGTTCAAGAATCGCTTCTCGGTGACAAGGAGGTCTAGTCGGCAAGACCTCAAAAACAAGTTAAAATAGCCATAACTTTTGGTATGACCGTTGGATCGCGCTAAAATGTGTACACGAGTTTCTAGAGGCCGTTTTCCTAAGGGTTGCTTTGGATTCCCTACTAGATGACGAGGAGGTCTGGTCGGCCAGCCTAGAGTAACTGGTCAAAAGGGTCATAACGTTTTATCCAACCGTTGGATCGCGTTTAAATTTTTACACGAGTTTCGGGAGGCCGTTTTCCTTATGGTTGCTTTGGAATCGCTACTCGGTGAAGATGAGGTCTGGTCAGCTAGACTTGTGTAGCGTCTCAAAAGAGCCTTAAATTTTTATCCAACGGTTTGATCACGCTCAAATTTTTACAAGAGTTTTTGGAGGCTGTTATCATTGGGGTTGTTGAGGAATCGCTACTCGGTGAAGAGGAGGTCTATTCGGCTAGACTGGAGTAGCGTCTCAAAAGAGCCATAAATTTTGATCTGACCGTTAGATCGCCCCCAAATTTTTACAAGAGTTTTTGGAGGCTGCTTTCATTGGGGTTGTTCAGGAATCGCTACTCGGTCACAAGGAGGTCTAGTCGGCAAGACCTCAGAAACAGGTCAAAATGGCCATAACTTTTGGTATGACCGTTATATCGCGCTAAAATATCTGCACGAGTTTCTAGAGGCCGTTGTCCTTAGGGTTGCTTTGGATTCCCTACTAGATGACGAGGATGTCTGGTCGGCCAGCCTTGAGTAACGGGTCAAAAGAGTCATAACAATTAATCCAACCGTTGGATCGCGTTTAAATTTTTATACGAGTTTCCGGAGGCCGTTTTCCTTATGGTTGCTTTGGAATCGCTACTCGGTGAAGAGGAGGTCTAGTCGGCTAGACTTGAGTAGCGTCTCAAAAGAGCCATAAATTTTCATCCGACCGTTAGATCGCGCTCAAAATGTTACAAGAGTTTTTGGATGCTGCTTTCATTGGGGTTGTTCAGGAATCGCTACTCGGTGACAAGGAGGTCTAGTCGGCAATACGTCAGAAACAGGTCAAAATGGCCATAAGTTTTGGTATGATTGTTAAATCGTGCTAAAATGTCTACACGAGTTTCTAGAGGCTGTTTTCCTTAGAGTTGCTTTGGATTCCCTACTAGATGACGAGGAGGTGTGGTCGGCCACCCTTGTGTACCGGGTCAAAAGGGTCATAACAATTAATCCAACCGTTGGATCGCGTTTAAATTTTTACACGAGTTTCCGGAGGCCGTTTTCGTTATGGTTGCTTTGCAATCGCTACTCGGTGAAGATGAGGTCTGGTCGGCTAGACTTGTGTAACGTCTCAAAAGAGCCATAAATTTTGATCCGACGGTTTGATCCCGCTAAAATTTTTACAAGAGTAATTGGTGGCTGTTTTCATTGGGGTTGTTGAGGAATCGCTACTCGGTGACGAGAAGGTCTAGTCGGCAAGACCTCAGAAACAGGTCAAAATGGCCATAACTTTTGGTATGATTGTTAAATCGTGCTAAAATGTCTACACGAGTTTCGAGAGGCCGTTTTCCTTAGAGTTGCTTTGGATTCCCTACTAGATGACGAGGAGGTGTGGTCGGCCAGCCTTGAGTACCGGGTCAAAAGGGTCATAACAATTAATCCAACCGTTGGATCGCGTTTAAATTTTTAGAGGACTTTCCGGAGGCTGTTTTCCTTATGGTTGCTTTGGAATCGCTACTCGGTGAAGAGGAGGTCTAGTCGGCTAGACTTTAGTAGCGTCTCAAAAGAGCCATAAATTTTGATCCGACCGTTAGATCGCGCTCAAATTTTTACAAGAGTTTTTGGAGGCTGCTTTCATTGGGGTTGTTCAAGAATCGCTACTCGGTGACAAGGAGGTCTAGTCGGCAAGACCTCAAAAACAGGTCAAAATGGCCCTAACTTTTGGTAGGACCGTTGGATCGCGCTAAAATGTGTACAGGAGTTTCTAGAGGCTGTTTTCCTAAGGGTTGCTTTGGATTCCCTACTAGATGACGAGGATGTTTGGTCGGCCAGCCTTGAGTAACGAGTCAAAAGGGTCATAACAATTAATCCAACCGTTGGATCGCGTTTAAATTTTTACACAAGTTTCCGGAGGCCGTTTTTCTTATGGTTGCTTTGAAATCGCTACTCGGTGAAGAGGAGGTCTAGTCGGCTAGACTTGAGTAGCGTCTCAAAAGAGCCATAAATTTTGATCCGACCGTTAGATCGCGCTCAAATTTTTACAAGAGTTTTTGGATGCTGCTTTCATTGGGGTTGTTCAGGAATCGCTACTTGATGACAAGGAGGTCTAGTCGGCAATACCTCAGAAACAGGTCAAAATGGCCATAAGTTTTGGTATGATTGTTAAATCGTGCTAAAATGTCTACACGATTTTCTAGAGGCCGTTTTCCTTACAGTTGCTTTGGATTCCCTAATAGATGACGAGGAGGTGTGGTCGGCCACCTTTGAGTACCGGGTTAAAAGGGTCATAACAATTAATCCAACCGTTGGATCGCGTTTAAATTTTTACACGAGTTTCCGGAGGCCGTTTTCCTTATGGTTGCTTTGGAATCGCTACTCGGTGAAGATGAGGTCTGGTCGGCTACACTTGTGTAGCGTCTCAAAAGAGCCATAAATTTTGATCCTCCGGTTTGATCACGCTCAAATGTTTACTAGAGTAATTGGAGGCTGTTTTCATTGGGGTTGTTGAGGAATCGCTACTCGGTGACGAGAAGGTCTAGTCGGCAAGACCTCAAAAACAGGTCAAAATGGCCATAACTTTTGGTATGACCGTTGGATCGCGCTAAAATATCTACAAGAGTTTCAAGAGGCCGTTGTCCTAAGGGTTGCTTTGGATTCCCTACTAGATGACGAGGATGTCTGGTCGGCCAGCCTTGAGTAACGAGTCAAAAGGGTCATAACGTTTTATCCAACCGTTGGATCGCGTTTAAATTTTTACACGAATTTCCGGAGGCCGTTTTCCTTATGGTTGCTTCGGAATCACTACTCGGTGAAGATGAGGTCTGGTCAGCTAGACTTGTGTAGCGTCTCAAAAGAGCCTTAAATTTTGATCCTACGGTTTGATCACGCTTAAATTTTTAAAAGAGTTTTTGGAGGCTGTTATCATTGGGGTAGTTGAGGAATCACTACTCGGTGACGAGAAGGTCTAGTCGGCAAGACCTCAGAAACAGGTCAAAATGGCCATAAGTTTTGGTATGATTGTTAAATCGTGCTAAAATATCTACACGAGTTTCTAGAGGCCGTTGTCCTTAGGGTTGCTTTGGATTCCCTACTAGATGACGAGGATGTCTGGTCGGCCAGCCTTGAGTAACGGCTCAAAAGGGTCATAACAATTAATCCAACAGTTGGATCGTGTTTAAATTTTTAGACGAGTTTCCGGAGGCCGTTTTCCTTATGGTTGCTTTGGAATCGCTACTCGGTGAAGAGGAGGTCTAGTCGGCTAGACTTGAGTAGCGTCTCAAAAGAGCCATAAATTTTGATCCGACCGTTAGATCGCGCTCAAATTTTTACAAGAGTTTTTGGATGCTTTTTTCATTGGGGTTGTTCAGGAATCGCTACTCGGTGACAAGGAGGTCTAGTCGGCAAGACCTCAAAAACAGGTCAAAATGGCCATAACTTTTGGTATGACCGTTGGATCGCGCTAAAATGTGTACAGGAGTTTCTAGAGGCTGTTTTCCTAAGGGTTGCTTTGGATTCCCTACTAGATGACGAGGATGTGTGGTCGGCCAACCTTGAGTAACGAGTCAAAAGGGTCATAACAATTAATCCAACCGTTGGATCGCGTTTAAATTTTTACACGAGTTTCCGGAGGCCGTTTTTCTTATGGTTGCTTTGAAATCGCTACTCGGTGAGGAGGAGGTCCAGTCGGCTAGACTTGAGTAGCGTCTCAAAAGAGCCATAAATTTTGATCCGACCGTTAGATCGCGCTCAAATTTTTACAAGAGTTTTTGGAGGCTGCTTTCATTGGGGTTGTTCAGGAATCGCTACTCGGTGACAAGGAGGCCTAGTCGGCAAGACCTCAGAAACAGGTCAAAATGGCCATAACTTTTGGTATGACCGTTGGATCGCGCTAAAATATCTACACGAGTTTCTAGAGGCCGTTGTCCTTAGGGTTGCTTTGGATTCCCTACTAGATGACGAGGATGTCTGGTCGGCCAGCCTTGAGTAACGGGTCAAAAGGGTCATAACAATTAATCCAACCGTTGGATCGCGTTTAAATTTTTAGACGAGTTTCCGGAGGCTGTTTTCCTTATGGTTGCTTTGGAATCGCTACTCGGTGAAGAGGAGGTCTAGTCGGCTAGACTTGAGTAGCGTCTCAAAAGAGCCATAAATTTTGATCAGGCCGTTAGATCGCGCTCAAATTTTTACAAGAGTTTTTAGAGGCTGCTTTCATTGGGGTTGTTCAAGAATCGCTACTCGGTGACAAGGAGGCCTAGTCGGCAAGACCTCAAAAACAGGTCAAAATGGCCATAACTTTTGGGAGGACCGTTGGATCGTGCAAAAATGTCTACACGAGTTTCTAGAGGTCGTTGTCCTTAGGGTTGCTTTGGATTCCCTACTAGATGACGAGGATGTCTGGTCGTCCAGCCTTGAGTAACGGGTCAAAAGGGTCATAACAATTAATCCAACCGTTGGATCGCGTTTAAATTTTTAGACGAGTTTCCGGAGGCCGTTTTCCTTATGGTTGCTTTGGAATCGCTACTCGGTGAAGAGGAGTTCTAGTCGGCTAGACTTGAGTAGCGTCTCAAAAGAGCCATAAATTTTCATCCGATCGTTAGATCGCGCTCAAATTTTTACAAGAGTTTTTGGATCCTTTTTTCATTGGGGTTGTTCAGGAATCGCTACTCGGTGACAAGGAGGTCTAGTCGGCAATACCTCAGAAACAGGTCAAAATGGCCATAACTTTTGGGAGGACCGTTGGATCGTGCAAAAATGTGTACAGGAGTTTCTAGAGGTCGTTGTCCTTAGGGTTGCTTTGGATTCCCTACTAGATGACGAGGATGTCTGGTCGTCCAGCCTTGAGTAACGGGTCAAAAGGGTCATAACAATTAATCCAACCGTTGGATCGCGTTTAAATTTTTAGACGAGTTTCCGGAGGCCGTTTTCCTTATGGTTGCTTTGGAATCGCTACTCGGTGGAGAGGAGGTCTAGTCGGCTAGACTTGAGTAGCGTCTCAAAAGAGCCATAAATTTTGATCCGACCGTTAGATCGCGCTCAAATTTTTACAAGAGTTTTTGGATCCTTTTTCATTGGGGTTGTTCAGGAATCGCTACTCGGTGACAAGGAGGTCTAGTCGGCAATACCTCAGAAACAGGTCAAAATGGCCATAAGTTTTGGTATGATTGTTAAATCGTGCTAAAACGTCTACACGAGTTTCTAGAGGCCGTTTTCCTTAGAGTTGCTTTGGATTCCCTACTAGATGAAGAGGAGGTGTGGTCGGCCAGCCTTGACTACCGGGTCAAAAGGGTCATAACAATTAATCCAACCGTTGGATCGCGTTTAAATTTTTACACGAGTTTCCGGAGGCCGTTTTCGTTATGGTTGCTTTGCAATCGCTACTCGGTGAAGATGAGGTCTGGTCGGCTAGACTTGTGTAACGTCTCAAAAGAGCCATAAATTTTGATCCGACGGTTTGATCACGCTCAAATTTTTACAAGAGTAATTGGAGGCTGTTTTCATTGGGGTTGTTGAGGAATCCCTACTCGGTGACGAGAAGGTCTAGTCGGCAAGACCTCAGAAACAGGTCAAAATGGCCATAACTTTTGGTATGATTGTTAAATCGTGCTAAAATGTCTACACGAGTTTCGAGAGGCCGTTTTCCTTAGAGTTGCTTTGGATTCCCTACTAGATGACGAGGAGGTGAGGTCGGCCAGCCTTGAGTACCGGGTCAAAAGGATCATAACAATTAATCCAACCGTTGGATCGCGTTTAAATTTTTAGACGACTTTCCGGAGGCCGTTTTCCTTATGGTTGCTTTGGAATCGCTACTCGGTAAAGAGGAGGTCTAGTCGGCTAGACTTTAGTAGCGTCTCAAAAGAGCCATAAATTTTGATCCGACCGTTAGATCGCGCTCAAATTTTTACAAGAGTTTTTGGAGGCTGCTTTCATTGGGGTTGTTCAAGAATCGCTACTCGGTGACAAGGAGGTCTAGTCGACAAGACCTCAAAAACAGGTCAAAATGGCCATAACTTTTGGTATGACCATTGGATCGCGCTAAAATGTCTACACGAGTTTCTAGAGGCCGTTTTCCTTACGGTTGCTTTGGATTCCCTACTAGATGACGAGGAGGTGTGGTCGGCCAGCCTTGAGTACCGGGTCAAAACGGTCATAACAATTAATCCAACCGTTGGATCGCGTTTAAATTTTTAGACGACTTTCCGGAGGCCGTTTTCCTTATGGTTGCTTTGGAATCGCTACTCGGTGAGGAGGAGGTCTAGTCGGCTAGACTTGAGTAGCGTCTCAAAAGAGCCATACATTTTGATCCGACCGTTAGATCGCGCTCAAATTTTTACAAGAGTTTTTAGAGGCTGCTTTCATTGGGTTGTTCAGGAATCGCTACTCGGTGACAAGGAGGCCTAGTCGGCAAGACCTCAGAAACAGGTCAAAATGGCCATAACTTTTGGTATGACCGTTGGATCGCGCTAAAATATCTACACGAGTTTCTAGAGGCCGTTGTCCTTAGGGTTGCTTTGGATTCCCTACTAGATGACGAGGATGTCTGGTCGTCCAGCCTTGAGTAACGGGTCAAAAGGGTCATAACAATTAATCCAACCGTTGGATCGCGTTTAAATTTTTAGACGAGTTTCCGGAGGCCGTTTTCCTTATGGTTGCTTTGGAATCGCTACTCGGTGAGGAGGAGGTCTAGTCGGCTAGACTTGAGTAGCGTCTTAAAAGAGCCATACATTTTGATCCGACCGTTAGATCGCGCTCAAATTTTTACAAGAGTTTTTAGTGGCTGCTTTCATTGGGGTTGTTCAGGAATCGCTACTCGGTGACAAGAAGGCCTAGTCGGCAAGACCTCAGAAACAGGTCAAAATGGCCATAACTTTTGGTATGACCGTTGGATCGCGCTAAAATATCTACACGAGTTTCTAGAGGCCGTTGTCCTTAGGGTTGCTTTGGATTCCCTACTAGATGACGAGGATGTCTGGTCGTCCAGCCTTGAGTAACGGGTCAAAAGGGTCATAACACTTAATCCAACCGTTGGATCGCGTTTAAATTTTTAGACGAGTTTCCGGAGGCCGTTTTCCTTATGGTTGCTTTGGAATCGGTACTCGGTGAAGAGGAGGTCTAGTCGGCTAGACTTGAGTAGCGTCTCAAAAGAGCCATAAATTTTGATCCGACCGTTAGATCGCGCTCAAATTTTTACAAGAGTTTTTGGATCCTTTTTTCATTGGGGTTGTTCAGGAATCGCTACTCGGTGACAAGGAGGTCTAGTCGGCAATACCTCAGAAACAGGTCAAAATGGCCATAAGTTTTGGTATGATTGTTAAATCGTGCTAAAATGTCTACACGAGTTTTTAGAGGCCGTTTTCCTTAGAGTTGCTTTGGATTCCCTACTAGATGACGAGGAGGTGTGGTCGGCCAGCCTTGAGTACCGGGTCAAAAGGGTCATAACAATTAATCCAACCCTTGGATCGTGTTTAAATTTTTACACGAGTTTTCGGAGGCCGTTTTCGTTATGGTTGCTTTGCAATCGCTACTCGGTGAAGATGAGGTCTGGTCGGCTAGACTTGTGTAACGTCTCAAAAGAGCCATAAATTTTGATCCGACCGTTAGATCGCGCTCAAATTTTTACAAGAGTTTTTGGAGGCTGCTTTCATTGGGGTTGTTCAAGAATCGCTACTCGGTGACAAGGAGGTCTAGTCGGCAAGACCTCAAAAACAGGTCAAAATGGCCATAACTTTTGGTATGACCATTGGATCGCGCTAAAATGTCTACACGAGTTTCTAGAGGCCGTTTTCCTTACGGTTGCTTTGGATTCCCTACTAGATGACGAGGAGGTCTGGTCGGCCAGCCTTGAGTAACTGGTCAAAAGGGTCATAACGTTTTATCCAACCGTTGGATCGCGTTTAAATTTTTAGACGAGTTTCCGGAGGCCGTTTTCCTTATGGTTGCTTTGGAATCGGTACTTGGTGAAGAGGAGGTCTAGTCGGCTAGACTTGAGTAGCGTCTCAAAAGAGCCATAAATTTTGATCCGACCGTTAGATCGCGCTCAAATTTTTACAAGAGTTTTTGGATCCTTTTTTCATTGGGGTTGTTCAGGAATCGCTACTCGGTGACAAGGAGGTCTAGTCGGCAATACCTCAGAAACAGGTCAAAATGGCCATAAGTTTTGGTTTGATTGTTAAATCGTGCTAAAATGTCTACACGAGTTTCTAGAGGCCGTTTTCCTTAGAGTTGCTTTGGATTCCCTACTAGATGACGAGGAGGTGTGGTCGGCCAACCTTGAGTACCGGGTCAAAAGGGTTATAACAATTAATCCAACCGTTGGATCGCGTTTAAATTTTTACACGAGTTTCCGGAGGCCGTTTTCGTTATGGTTGCTTTGCAATCGCTACTCGGTGAAGATGAGGTCTGGTCGGCTAGACTTGTGTAACGTCTCAAAAGAGCCAACACACACAAAGTGCGGCAAACAAGAAGTTTTATTAATCTGAATTGTCTAACCTTACATGTCTGTTTATGCCCTCATTTATAGTGAGTCCAAACTAAAATAAACCCTAATGGACCCCTTATGTGGACTTATATGATGCCCACTTACAATTAAACCCAAATAATATAAATAAACCCTCATTTATTATGACTGTTGCCGTAAAACTGGATAGTTGCATATTTTACATCAAAATCCGAATTTGACCTTGCCTGGATCGTATAAGTCCACCATCACCAATATCATCAACGACCTCCTCAAAATCCTCATAATCAGCCCACCTTGGCCTTTCGACCCTATTGCCACTGTTTGATTTCGGTTCAGCCCCAACCTTTCTCACCTCTTGGGTACATGTTCCAGCCACGTTACCATGTTTCTCCACCCTATCAAGTCTGTCACACACATTCCCCATCACAAAATTCATCCTCTCCATCATCTGCGTCATGGCTTGCATTTGGAACTTAAGTTCTCCCTCGAGATGGGGTGGTGTGTTGTTTTTTATCTGACATGATAGTACCTGCAAAAATTGGTTAGTGGTAAAAACAATATCCTCACATCGCTCGTGTTTCGCTCAAACACTCTTAATATCCTCACACGCTCACACCTCTCGTCTCACTATCTTGTGGTTCTTGCAGAACTGAAACCTACACCAAATAGAGCCAATCTTAGCATCGCAATCCAAATATGTATATATGACTCAAGAAGCAATAAAAACCAAAAACAAGCAAAAACGAAACTGCGATGATAGTCTCAAGAGTAGCAAGCGAATCTATCCAAAATACAAACAAAACTGAAGACTCGAATAAACACAGAAATGGCCAACTTCCTTACTTAATCAAAAGAATAAATTGCTGACTTTTTATCCTTGTAGCATTAGGAAAAGAACAAGCCTAACAAGGTTGGTATTGGGCCAGACACATCAACCCCTTGTTCCACACGAATTGGGCTTTTCTTGGACCTGAAATATATGAATTAAAGGTTGTCATTCATGCTCCTTAAATGTCTCACGCCCCTCTAGGTCCATTTTGCTCCATATGTTCTTAATAAGCCCATTCAATGTTTCTTTAAGCTTTTTTGCCTTAGCTCATGTGATTGGTCCATTTAGCACCTCCAATGGGTCGTTGGCATGATTACGCTTGGTGTTAGGCTGATCCGCATCACATTTACAAAATTTCCTCCTTCAAATCATTATTTTATTTTATTAGGAGATTTACATGATTTATCGCTAGTTAATATTTCACATACAGATTTATTACATTATCACATCTGAAAATTAAATTAATCTTATGGGAATGTTCATTGCAATTCACAAAATGTTTCTCCCTAATTTATCAAACTTAACTTAGATTTGTCAATTTTAGACCGAGGCTTTACAATAATCTCATTCATAATAACTTCCACCCAACCGACCTATTACAATCCATAATAATCACCATTTATATAGCTAAATAAGTAAAAACACATAACCTTAGTTCTGTTTCATGGCAGCTAAGTAATTAGTTTCATAACTTTAGTCTCATTTACATGGTCGACTAAGTAAATAGTTCCATAATCTTAGTTTCATTACACGATAACTAAGTAATCAATTCCATAACCTTAGCCTCATTTACATGGTCGACTAAGTAAATAGTTCCATAATCTTAGTTTCATTACACGATAACTAAGTAATCAATTCCATAACCTTAGCCTCATTTACACGGTCAAGTAAATAATTCCATAATCTTAGTTCTATGACACGACAACTAAGCAATCAATTCTATAACCTTAGCCCTATTTACACGGCCGATTAAGTAGATAATTCCATAACCTTAGTTTCATAACATGACAACTAAGCACAAAATTTTCATAACCTTTTACACGAAGAACATATATTCTTCTTTCAACAATTCAAATATTTATTTTCATTTCAATCATAAAACGCATCTTTCGATTTCAATGACGTAATTCAATTCTTTTCATTCTAAGAACATTTAACAACTAATAAAACAAATATAGAAATATTGATAGGAATTTAATAAATTTAAAGGGGTTTAAGGTTCCAAACACCAACTTGCTCCTCCTGTTAACCCACCTTCTCCAGTTGAAAGTCCAACTTTTGATGCCTCTCGTAATTTAAAAGGAGGGACCATTATTAGTATATCAACAATTCCATCACATGAATCAATATTCATGTTAATACAATTCTTACTTCACATTGCTTTGCATCATTATAATTATTATCTTTAACTTCAACATATAAAAATCCCCATGATTGTCCTTAATTATTTGACACACACTTTTCCATTTCATATTTTGTAACCATATCAATTTTCTGAGTTTTTCATGTTAATAAAACATCACCGAATTTTTTATTAATTCATTCCTTGTTAATTCAAGTATTTTATATAATCTCACTTAAACCCTTAATGGTTTATAATTTGGTCATATCAACTAATTCAACCATTTAAGTTAATATCTTTCCAATGTGTATACATAATTTCTTATTATTTCCAACTTTAAACTATCTTTCATTTACCAAATCTTTGATATAAGACAATTATACCATTTAAGTCATCTAAAAAAATTTTGATACATGCTAAATTAATATGAAATAACTCTAACAAATTTCCAAGCTTTCTTAATACATACTTATCATAACAAAATAACAATACATACCCACATATAATTCTTTAATTAGGATCGACCCAATACCAAGCGAAATCATGCCAACGACCCATTAGAGGTTGGGCCAATTACAAGAGCTAGGGCAAAGATACTTAAAGAAGCAGATCTGATTCCTAAAGAGGGAAGTGTTATTTAATGTTTTTCCTAACCTAGAAAGGAAAGTAATTAAATTAGCAACAAATAGGGAAATTTGTTTTCTTATTTATCCAAGTTAAAGAAGGGAATCCAAGCTAATCAAGGATCTAAAAGGGGCGGCAACACAAATCTTTCAAATTAGATTTCTCCTAGCTTATATGGGATTTCTATAGGGCAACAAATCTGATCCTATCATATTTAGGATATTAAATTCGGATTTATTATCGTTGTTATTATTTTCTTCTTAGTTTAGGGTTTTATTTATATTATTTGGGTTTAATTGTAAGTGGACCTCATATAAGTCCACATAAGGGGTTCATTAGGGTTTGTTTAAGTTTAGAGTCCGTATAAATAAAGGCATAACCAGATATGTAAGGGTTACGCACTTTTCAGATCAATAAACTTCTTTTGCCGCACTTGTTGTGTGTTGGTGGGATAATCTTCCTTCCTTGGTTTTTTGAAGAACTGAAAAACAACTTATCGAAAAACAACTGACTTCATGGCATCATCCTTATACTTCTCGTTCGCCAATCAATATTTGTTGGGTGGGGGTTTTCTGTTTCCAATAGTGTTGGTGCCTAGGTACAAGTTATCTTTGTGTCACACTCCTATCAAACCTAATTTATTTGGCTTCCCAGGAATTGGTGTCTTTGCGTGTGGGTTGCTTAACCGCGTGTTCAAGAGATTCGCATCATATACCCATATATAATTCTTTAACATTCGCAACTATCCCTTCCAGTATATCCTACATCATACCAATATGTATTCAACAATAAGATTACTTAATCTATTAGTTTTAAAACTTTCTTATTTACCTTAACATCATAAAAGTATTCAATATAAAGTCCATATCTTTTCCAAATCCACGTCTGAAAATACAACACATGTATATCAACACAAAATGTTTTTCTTAAACATAATTATTCAAGTCAATATATTAATAAATATATAATTTCATACAATTCAACCAATTTCCAAAATTAAGCCTACAGTCAACTTAATAACATCTTGTAATTTTAGTAAAACCTTAACAAATTTGGTTATACTACTTTTCTTATCATATTACATGCCATAACTATTCATACAATTTTAACACTTTTTCTTCACTTCCATTTTATAAAACTCATGTTCCCAAAAGAATTTATAGGTACATACACTTATAATTAACTAACCATTTATCCCACAACCTAATTTGATGTGAACCTCTTGAACACGCGGTTAAGCAATTCATATGCAAAAACACCAATTCGGTGTAGTTGTCTTTGATTCGGTTTGTGTCTAGGATTCCTTAAAAAAAGGTGTTATTTTAGTTTGTTATTGTCTCTGAGTATATTAGTAGTATAAATAGAAAAAAAAAAAGAAGAAGAAAAGAACGTCCAAAAGTCTCTTTTGTCCAATCTGCCACAGTACACAAACAAGGGACAGTCTGGACAAACACACTTCTGAAAATTCTCAAATTTTATATAAAAGTTATAGGAGTCTTAGTTTCCCCCCATATAAAATTTGAGCTTATTTGAAGATCGTTTTCCATAGTAACCAAGATTGAGATTAAAACTTGTCGTAACAAGTCAGATTCGTATCAAAAGGAAATTTTGAGTCAAATAGATTAAGAAAAATCTTAAATTTATATATTGGGTTTAAGGTTCTGATTGCACTCCATATAAAATTTGAGGTCATTTGGATTTCTTTTTCTATAGGAACTAAATTTGGGTTTTGATGCTGTTATTTTTCAATTATGATAGTATAATAACATCATAATTAATATATTTAGGTGCCATTTAAATTTTTTTATATAATCTTTGCATCTTTTTCCTTTCGTGTCTTCAAAACATCTATTTTCATACAAATTCATTTGTTACTCATGAAATTGAAATTGTAATTGTAATTATATATTTTTCTTACTTCTTGAGTCATATACACATATTTGGATACACTACTAAGACTGTTATATTTGGTATTGATTTTGGAGAGATGAGAGGAAGAAGACCTATACTTAAGTGAAACACAAGAGGAGTGTAAACGCGTGAAGGAGTGGGTATGGAATATATATTTCTTGTCAACTGACCAGTTTTTAGATTCAAAGATGTTGAAGGCAAGCAACAACATGGCACTACAAAGAGAAGACAATGAAATTTAGAGATAAGTTGGAGGGGTAATGTGTTAATGATCATGGTAGGGTTCGAATTAGGCATGACCTAAGAGAATTTAAAGCTAAGAGGGTTGTTAGGCAAGTTGTGGCTGATAATGCAAACATGAGTGATGTTGATTTTGAAAATGTGTCCATGGGACATGCATAATATTTTGGACAGCAGTGAAATTGTCAATTTATAGGGAAAATATATGGTGATAAGTTTGTTCAAAGGGGTTTATAGGTACCGAAACCATAATATTAAGTTAGGTGGAGATTTTGATACAATTAAGGTAAGAACATCGGCTTTCAGGGGAAGAATGATCCAGAAGTTGAAAAATGTTTTGTGTAAAAAGTTGAAAAAATGTTAAGGGATTTTGAAAGAGTTCAATAAGAAGTACTTTCGTAAGATATCAGAGAGGGTGTTAAAGATGAAATTAACCTCTTTATTGAGGTCTTTTTTATGGAAGTGTAGTGATCTTTCTTATAGTAATGTAAAAGTTGCTTGAAATACAATTTGTTTGCCAAAGGAGTAAGGGGGTTTGGGTGTCAAAAATCTTGAGGTGTGGAACTGGGCAGCCATGGTTAAACACTTATGGTCCATTTGTAATGGTCAAATCTATATGTTCTTCCTGGATATCTTCTTATTTGTTCCATGGTAGGAGTATTTGGGAGATTCCTTGCCCCGAAAACTATTCTTGGAGCTAGAGAAAGATTCTTGGTTTTCATGGTGATAATTAAAAATTTATTTACTTCCATTTTGGAGATGGGCGTTTTATTTCACTATGGTTTGATAATTGGCATCAGTTGGGCCCCTTGGTGGAATTCTTTGGGGATCGGATTATTATTGATTTTGGCTTAGAAAGGGATGCGAGGTTGACTTATATTATTGCTGGTAAGGAGTGGATTTGACCTCCTCCTAGATCCTCCAAGTGGATTGAAATTATTCGATGTACTCCCACTTCCTTTCTCCTAAAAGATGAAAGGCGTGACCTTGTGTGTTGGAAGGATGCTACAAGGTTATTTTCTCTATTCGTTGTGCTTGAAACTCTATTCGTCCTGTTCGGGACAAAGCTGAGTGATGGAAACTTGTTTGGCATAAACATGTTATTCCGTAATATTCATTTATCTTGTGGATTGCTATTCATGAATCTCTCTCTACTCAAGATAATCTCAAATGCTATGGTGTTATTCAAATTATCGATGCCATTTATGTTGATCACATATTCTTTGAGTGCTCATTCTCTCATCGCATTTGGTTTAATCTATTCCCCAGAAGTCTCATTCCCTTTCCTTGTTGCTCTTAGGTTAGCACCATCTATTGGATCTCTAATTTGAGTAGAGGTCACTCTCTTTATTATGTGCTTACGAGATTGATGTTAGCTAAGACAATGATGTGGACCAGTCCAGAAACACCAGCAAGGACCCATTACATGTTCCAAATGGTCCAATGACTCGATCCAAGACAAAGGCATTGAAAGAGGCATTGAATGCATTGGTTTTGAAGGTTTCAACCAAGTCAGAATTGAAAGGTCTATTGGAAACGGAAAACCCCCACTCAATGAATATTGATTCGTGAACGAGAGGTATAAGGATGACATCACGAAACCAATTGTTTTTCGATAAGTCGTTAGGAATCAGACCTGATGACACGACCAAAAGATTGATGTCTTCTCCCAAGTGCAGGAGTGTCGAAGTAATAAATAACCCGGCAAGACCGGGGTCGAACCACAGGGAGGTTAATTGTATAAATTATAAACAACAATAATACAACAACAATAGTAACAATAACAATAATAATACTAGTAGTAATAATAATAATAATAATAATACTAGTAGTAATAATAATAATACCAATAATACTATTAATAATGATAATAATAAAGATGAAGAAGAAGAAGAAGTTGATGAGAACTTTGAGATGGAAGATTAACGTAAGGATTAAACAATGATAACAACAAATGTCAAGGTTAGAGGATCCACTAATGGTATTTCAAACAAGTATAGTATAAACTCTTTTTATTCAATTGGAAACCACACACAAAGGAGGTTCCAATCAGATTATAAATTGTTAACATGATTACATTAGTTATCTTATTCGAATAATGCTAATACTTGTAAATGTTGTCAGGCATTCATGATTATAACTTATGTTAACAACAAATCAAGTTTCTTTCATAGCTCAGGTGTCGGTTATACCATACAGTATGGGCTATGAAAGTGCCAAGTATTTGTTGTACCAAGTGTTATACAACATAAATCTAGATTAACCATTTAACAAGCAAAGTATTAAAAGTGAACAAGATAACAAATATAAAGCATGTTAGTATCCAACATTAAGGTCCATGTTAAGTTTATATTATACTTATTCTTACACCATTAGTGTACCCTTTTCACCTTGACATAATTAACTTAGCTAAACATAATGAAAGAGAGAAACATAAATAAACAAGGAAAGGAAAAAGCATAAGCAAGAAATTAATATAAGCAAAACTTAAGCATTAACAAATATAAAGAGAGAGCAAGAGCATGATCTTGATCTGAACACCAAGATGCCTAAATACATGGCAAATGCCTCCTTTTATAGGCCAAAATTCGGAACTATTGATTTGTTGACTAATTCATGAGTGAGTGGCCACATCTTGACTTGGTGACAATTCTTATCTTCTTGTCTACCAAAAACATCATTGATAACGTCATAATTTGAACAGACTTAAATCATGAAAGTTCTAGGAAATTGTCTCAGATTTCCAAGGTAAAACTTTGAGATCATTTGGACTTCTAGAACTCGAGATATGGGTTGAACACTGAACACTGTCTGGGCTGTAGGACAGATTCGGACTTCTTCGTTGTTGCTATAATTTGGACTTGAAAACGGCCTTAAATCTTGGACTCCTCATGAAAGTTGTAGGCCTATGTCTTAGCTTTCCATCCATATAAGGCAGACCTAAATTCGAGATCTACAGCTCCAGATATAACCCGATTACCGAATAGTGTTCCAGTTTGGACTGCACCAACATCTCTTTTCTAAGTTTGGCCATCTCTTTGTCCTTTCAATTTCAGTACTTCAACTCATCAATCAATTCTTTCATTTATGTGATAGGCTTGCATTTAAGATGAACATTTACCATAAATTAAAGGTATCTTATATTATTAGATATGTTATTATAAAACATGCTTTAGTTAAGGAGTTATTGATACTTCAAGTGCAAAATGATGATATAAAACCTTGATAAAAATGCACTTTTAAGTATTAATCACCTGATTAGACCCAAAATTGAAAATCAAAGTAAACAATATCCAATTGACTCTAAAATTAATATCTAGTGCGATTAGGACCCCAGTAATCAGAGTATCAAATTTGAGCTAATTCCGAGTTGATTGGAACCAATTTTCCTTTGTTTAATTTGCTGCGGCAGAAACCAATAACCGTCTTTTTGAACGATTTTTTTTCTTTGCTTTCCCTGTTTATCTTTTTGTTTTTATATGCTGCAAATTCAAGGAGAAGAAGAAATTTGATACTAAGGAATTTTTACGGAATCAACAATAAACAAAAATTTCAGAAGAAGACGACACAACAAGATTTTATTGATTTCTACTTTTGGAACTTAAGATCTCCCTTGGGAGGGGATGGTGTGTTGTGTTGATCTGACATAATAATACCTGTAAAATTTTGGCGTAAAATTTCCTCGCCACAACATGTTAGGAGACTCCATATAAAATTGCAGCCCAATCCAACGGTCAGATTAAGCATTATGACTGTTGCCGTGAAACTGAATGGTTGTGCATTTTACATCAGAATTCAAATCAGATTGTTTTTTTATTGCCCAGATCATATCATTCCCTCTCTCTTCAAGATGATTTGTCCTTAAATCATTAACAAGGATAAAGGACAAAGTTTTAGCCTCTTTTTGAAGCGTTTGAAGTTCTTTTCTTGCAACAATCCTCGCCAACAACTTTGGATGAAGGTAGTAGTCCTTCTCTTTCGTCTATCATCATTGCGGTGTTTTTGCTCCGCTCTTTCTGAAGCTTGTCGGGCATCAATTAATGCTATTAACACATCAAGTTCTTCCTGCATCTCCCCTAGAATACGACATAGACTCTTGGTTTATTTTTTAGAACACTAATATCTTTATTTCTAATGATATGATTCAGCATTGTGATACGACCCAAGTAAGGCCAAATTTGGATTTTGGTGTAAAATTCTCTGCCATTCAGTTTTACATTATGGAGTATAACTTCAAATCCAACCATTGGATCGAGCTAGAACTTTACTAGATGATTCAAGAGGTATTGATCTATGTTGGGGTCAAATTTCAAATGAATTGGAGTTTGTAAAGGACTTACGATATAATTCAGGACAAGCTGTACTAATTTTGTTATTTACTTCCTTTTGACTTGTGGACTTTCTAATTAGTACTTAAAAGTGCATTTTTATCAATGTTTTATATCATCATCTTGCACTTAAAGCATCAATAACTCCTTAACTAAAGCATATTTTATAATAACAAGTTTGATACTATAAGATAACTTTAATTTATAGTAAATGTTCATCTTAAATGCAGGCCTATCACATAAATCAAAGGATTGATTGATGAGTTTAACTACTGAAATTGAGAAGACAAAGAGAGGGCTAAGCTTAGAAAAGAGATGCTGGCTCAATCCAAATTGGAACACTATTCAGTCATTGGGTCATATTTGAAGCTGTAGATCTTGGATTTCAATTTGGTTTATATGGCTAGAAAGCTAAGACATAGGCCTAAAACATTCATGCAGAGTGAAAGACTCAATTCTGCTGTTGGGAAATCCAAATCTTAGCAACAACAGAGAAGTCGGAATTTGTCCTGCAGCCCAGACACTGTTCAGTGTTCTGAAATCCAAAACAAGATCATGTTCTTTCTCTCTCTATATTTTGTAATGCTTAAGTTTTGTTTATATTAATCTCTTGTTTATGTTTTTCATTTACTTTCCTTTACTTAGTTAACTTATATCTTATTTATGTTCTTATCTTGTTTATTTATGTTTCTCTCTTTCATAATGTTTAGCTAAAGTTTATCATGTCAAGGTGAAAAGGGTTCAGTAATGGTGTCAGAATAAGTATAATATAAACTCAACATGGACTCTACATGTTTTGTATTTGTTATCTTATTCACTTTTAATACTTTGCTTGTTAAAAATAGTTATTTTCTATTTGGCAAGAATCATTTTCCTACAAGGATGCGGGAGCTGGTTTCAGGAATTTCCTTAGTTCCACAACGATCTTTAATGAGCTGCAATATAATCTCCAAGTGTGGCAAGGATTCATTAATGTTTAAGAATCGTTTTCTTTTAAGGATTCATTATTCATCCTAGCTATACAAGGAAATAAGGACTGATGGTCTTGAATGACATATTTGTTATTTTTATTATTTTATTTCATGTTTGGGCTTAATTAATATATTTTTTTCATCTAGGATCCAAGGCTTATTTAGATCAGGTTATGGACTTTTCAGTTTAGGGTTTTGGGTCAGTTCTGAGTGGACCTCATATAAAGTCCACATAAGGGTTAATTTTTCAAGTACTATTTAAACTCATGTAACAAAATTTTTGGCAGCCTTTGATGATTTTTACTTCTGAATTTTTTGGTTTTAACGTGTGAGAGTGATTCTTGCATTCTTCAGTTCTTGAATGAACTGAATCTGACTTATCAAAGATTAACTGGCTTCGTGGCATCATTCTACTAATTCCAATAGTGTTGGTGCCTTAGGGCTGTGGTTTCCATTGTGTCACACTCCTATCAGACCTATTTCGACTTTCTATGATCAGATATCAATCTTGATTATGGGTTGCGTGATCACGAGATTCACATCATTTGATATCAGAGTCTGGCTCCATTAATCAGGTTATATCCTTTTATTTCTTATATTCTTGTTTTTTTATCTTCTGCGTCAATTTTTCTTTGTGTCTTCTTTGTTTCGGGTTTGATCTTGTTTCAAATCAGTTTCAATCATATTGTCTTCTTCCTAAGTTATTCTTGATTAGTTGCATTGAATTGAGTCCTTTGGAATTAAAAAAAAAAAGGTGTCATATTTGTCTTTCTGTCCAAAATTTCTTTTTTTAGAGTAAAATAAATAAATAAATAACACGTTATTTAGGACAAAGGGGTCTATTTCGTTTTTGTTGGCAAGAAAAGAACTCCAAAGGCTTCAAAAAGAGGCTAAAACTTTTTCCCTTATCCCTGTTAATGATTCTAGCATATTAAGGAGAGTAATTTTCAGATTTTTATTATTTTCTTCTTAGTATTTCGGTTATTATTACTTATTTGGGTCAATTGTAAATGGGCTTCATATAAGTCCACCTAAGGAAGGTCCATTAGGGTTTATTTAAGTCTAGAGTTAATATAAATAAATGCATAACTAGACATGTAAGTTAGACAATTCAAATTAATAAAACTTCTTGTTTGTCGCACTTTGTGTGTGTGTGGGTGTGTTGGTGAGATACTCTCCCTCCAATGTGGCGTCATCCTTATACTTCTCGTTAGCGAATCAATATTCGTTGGGTGGGGGTTTCTGTTTCCAGTAGTGCTGGTGCCTAGGTACAAGTTATCTTTGTGTCACAATCTTAGCAAACCTGATTTACTTTTCTTTCCGGGAATTTAGTGTCTTTGCGTGTGGATTGCTTGACTGTGTGTTCAAGAGGTTCGCATCACAAAAGTGACCCAAGAACCCTAAACTAAAAGGCCTATAATCTGATCCAAACAAGTCTTGGATCCTAGCTCAAAAGAAATTTTTAATTAAGCCCAAACTTGAAAGAAAATAATAAAAATAATTAATCTGTCATTAAATAGCACAAACCCTTCTTTTCTTGTGTAGTCAGGATGAATAAGGAATCCTTATAAGAAAAGGATTCTGGAACATTAATGAATCGTTGCCACTCTTAAAAATTATGTTTCAGCTAATTAAAGATTCTTGTGGGACTAGAAAATTCTCAAAACAAGCTGTCACATCATTTCAAAAAAAGGATCCTTGCCAAATAAGAAGAATACACACGTCAAAAGGAAGTAAATAACAAAATTCATATAGCTTATTCTGATCTATATCGCAAGTCCCTTCGGAACTCCGATTCACCTGAAAATTTATCCCAATATAGACAAATACCTTTGGAATCTTCTGGTAAATTTCAACTCAATCCAACGTTTGGATTTGGAGTTGTGCTCAATAGCGTAAACTGGACGGTAGAAAATTTTATGCCAAAATCTGAATCTGACCTTGCTTGGTTCGTATCACAAGGCTGAACCGTATTATTCCCACTCTCATCAAAAAGATTTGTCATTGTGTCTTGAATAGGATTAGTAGCAACTTCATTAGCCTCTTGTTTAAGCCTTCAGAATTCCATTATGGCATGCCATACTAAATAAGCATGAAAGTAGTGACCAACAAGAATTCCAAATAAGCATGCCATACGTAGTTGCGTACATACTTTTGAATGATAACAACAACGGCTCTCCTTTGTCTTTAAGTCTAGAGTCAGTATAAATAAAGACATAGTCAAACATGTAAGGTTACGCAATTTTCAGATCAATAAACTTCTTTAGCTTTACTTGCTAGTTGGTTATCGATG